>NW_027400234.1:0-5893 GCF_003265705.2 Callorhinus ursinus
CATTTCCTTACACCACACACAAAAATAGACTCCAAATGGTTGAAAGATCTAAATGTGAGACAGGAGTCCATCAAAATCCTAAAGGAGAACACAGGTAGCAACCTCTTCAACCTCAGCCGCAGCAACTTCTTCCTAGAAACATCACCAAAGGCACAGGAAGCCAGGGCAAAAATGTAACTATTGGGATTTCATCAAGATAAAAAGCTTTTGCACAGCAAAAGAAACAGTCCACAAAATGAAAAGACAACCGACAGAATGGGAGAAAATATTTGCAAATGACATATCAGATAAAGGGCTAGTATCCAAAATCTATAAAGAACTTATGAAACTCAACACCCAAAGAACAAATAATCCAATCAAGAAATGGGCAGGAAATATGAACAGACATTTTTCCAAAGAAGACATCCAAATGGCCAACAGGCACATGAAAAAGTGCTCAACATGGCTCGGCATCAGGGAAATCCAAATCAAAACCTCAATGTGATACCACCTCACACCCGTCAGAATGGCTAAAATTAACAATTCAGGGAACGACAGATGTTGGCAGGGATGTGGAGAAAGGGGAACCCTCCTACACTGTTGGTGGGAATGCAAGCTGGTGCAACCCCTCTGGAAAATAGTATGGAGGTTCCTCAAACAGTTGAAATTAGAGCTACCATTAGATCCAGCAATTGCACTACTGGGTATTTACCCCAAAGATACAAATGTAGGGACCCGAAGGGGTACGTGCACCCCAACGTTTATAGCAGCAATGTCCACAATAGCCAAACTGTGGAAAGAGCCAAGATGTCCATCGACAGATGTATGGTTAAAGAAGAAGTGGTATATATACACAATGGAATATTATGCAGCCATCAAAAGGAATGAGATCTTGCCATTTGCAACGACATGGATGGAACTGGAGGGTGTTATGCTGAGTGAAATAAGTCAATCAGAGAAAGACATGTATCATATGACCTCACTGATATGAGGAATTCTTAATCTCAGGAACAAACTGAGGGTTGCTGGAGTGGTGGGGGGTGGGAGGGATGGGGTGGCTGGGTGATAGACATTGGGGAGGGTATGTGCTACGGTGAGCACTGTGAATTGTGTAAGACTGTTGAATCACAGATCTGTACTTCTGAAACAAATAACGCAACATATATTAAGATAAAAGAAAAAGAAGAAGATAGCAGGAGAGGAAGAATGAAGGGGACTAAGTCAGAGGGGGAGATGAACCAGGAGAGATGATGGACTCTGAAAAACAAACTGAGGTTTCTAGAGGGGAGGAGGGTAGGGGGATGGGTTAGCCTGGTGATGGGTGTTAAAGAGGGCACATTCTGCATGGATCACTGGGTGTTATGTACAAACAATGAATCATGAAACACTACACCAAAACAAATGATTTAATATATGGTGATTAACATAACAATAAAAAATTTAAAAAAAAAAGACTCTCTCTCCCTCTCCCTATGCCCATCCCTACCTCCAAAAAAAACAAATAAATCTTTAAAAATTTGAGTTTCAGTAAGCCTAAAGCTAATACCTATCTTACCCAACATGAGTCTTTAAATTAGATTACACAGGTAATATTGAACAAATACGTACAAATTCATAAACAATATTCGTATTTTTTTATTATGTTATGTTAATCCCATATATTACATCATTAGTTTTTGATGTAGTGTTCCACGATTCATTGTTTGCGTATAACACCCCGAGCTCCATGCAGAACGTGCCCTCTTTAATACCCATTGCCAGGCTAACGCATCCCCCCACCCCCCTTCCCTCTAGAACCCTCAGTTTGTTTCTCAGAGTCCATCGTCTCTCATGGTTCGTCTCCCCCTCCTATTCCCCCCCTTCATTTTTCCCTTCCTGCTATCTTTTTTTTTTTTTTAACATAGAATGTATTATTTGTTTCAAAGGTCATATTTTTAAGACATTAGTCTCAGTACTTTGTTTCCTTCAGGGGACCCATGGAATGAATGACACAATCCCTGTCCTCAAGGGTTTTACAACCTAGCAGGGGGTAGGGGAGGGTTAAGATACAGACATAAGTACTTCCACACATCTTCCTCAATTTATGATGGGATTATGTCCCAATAAACCCATTGTAAATTGAAAATATCCTAAGTCAACAATGCATTTAATAGGCCTAACGTACCAAATATCATAGCTTAGTCTCGCCAACCTTAAACATGCTCAGAATACTGACAGCCTCGGGTTGGACAAAATCATCCAACATAAGCCTATTTTATAATAAAGTGTTGGGTACCTCATTTAACTTACTGAATACTGTACTGCAAGTGAAGGACAGGGTGGCTGTACAGACAGAGAATGGTGGTAGGTGTCTCGGTTGTTTACTCTGGTGATTATGGGGTTGATGGAGCTGAGGCTGCCTCACCCAGCATCACCAATAAGGATCCTACCATGCATTGCTCACCTTGGGAAAGATCCAAATTCAAATTTCAAGTAGTTTCTACTGAATGTGTATCACTTGCATGCATGATAATGTTGAAAAATCATAAATTTGGGACAGTCTGTAATCTGAGGCAGAATAAGAAGTCCAGTGAGAACACAAATCCAGGAGAAGCATCAATGCCACTTTCGGGGAGGGTAGGAAAGGAAGATGTCAGTGAATAAGAAAAAAGGATGTTATGTGTATGGACAAAAATAATGGGTAGTGTGGGAGAGGTTATTTCATTAGAGTTTCGTACATAATTATCTCAACATCTCTCACATTACCTTTATTTTTTTATAATAATTTTTTATTGTTATGTTAATCACCATATATTACATCATTAGTTTTTGATGTAGTGTTCCATGATTCATTGTTTGTGCATAACACCCAGTGCTCCACACAGAATGTGCCCTCTTTAATACCCATCACCAGGCTAACATATCCCCCCACCCGCCTCCCTTCTAGAACCCTCAGTTTGTTTTTCAGAGTCCATCGTCTCTCATGGTTTGTCTCCCCTTCCGAATTACTCCCCTTCATTCTTCCCTCCTGCTATCTTTTTTTTTTCTTAACATATATTGCATTATTTGTTTCAGAAGTACAGATCCGTGATTCATCAGTCTTGTACAATTCACAGTGCTCACATTAGCACATACCCTCTCCAATGTCTATCACCCATACACCCAATCCCTCCCACCACCTGCCACTACAGCAACCCTCAGTTTGTTTCCTGAGATTAAGAATTCCTCATCAGTGAGGTCATATGATACATGTCTTTCTCTGATTCACTTATTTCACTCAGCATAAAACCCTCCACTTCCATCCACGTCATTGCAAATGGCAAGATCTCATTCCTTTTGATGGCTACATAATATTCCATTGTGTATATATACCACATCTTCTGTATCCATTCATCTGTCAATGGACATCTTGGCTCTTTCCACAGTTTGGCTATTGTGGACATTGCTGCTATAAACATTGGTGTGCACGTACCCCTTTGGATCCCTACATTTGTATCTTTGGGGTAAATACCCAGTAGTGCAATTGCTGGATCGGATGGTAGCTCTATTTTGAACTGCTTGAGGAACCTCCATACTGTTTTCCAGAGTGGCTGCACCAGCTTGCATTCCCACCAACAGTGTAGGAGTGTTCTCCTTTCTCCACATCCCCGCCAACATCTGTCGTTTCCTGACTGGTTAATTTTAGGCATTCTGACGGGTGTGAGGTGGTATCTCATTGAGGTTTTGATTTGGATTTCCCTGATGCCGAGTGATGTTGAGCACTTTTTCATGTGTCGGCTGGCCATTTGGATGTCTTCTTTGGAAAAATGTCTGTTCATGTCTTCTGCCCATTTCTTGATTGGACTATTTGTTCTTTGGGTGTTGAGTTTCATAAGTTCTTTATAAATTTTGGATACTAGCGCTTTATCTGATAAGTCATTTGCAAATATTTTCTCCCATTCTGTCGGTTATCTTTTCGTTTTGTGCACTGTTTCTTTTGCTGTGCAAAAGCTTTTTATCTTGATGAAATCCCAATAGTTCATTTTTGCTCTTGCTTCCCTTGCCTTTGGCAATGTTTCTAGGAAGAAGTTGCTGTGGCTGAGGTCGAAGAGGTTGCTGCCTGTGTTCTCCTTTAGGATTTTGATGGACTCCTGTCGCACGATTAGGTCTTTCAACCATTTGGAGTCTAATTTTGTGTGTGGTGTAGGGAAATGGTCCAGTTTCATTCTTCTCTATGTGGCTGTCCAATTTTCCCAACACCATTTGTTGAAGAGACTGTCTTCTTTCCATTGGACATTCTTTCCTGCTTTGTCAAAGATCAGTTGACCATAGAGATGAGGGTCCATTTCTGGTCTCTATTCTGTTCCATTGATCTATGTGTCTGTTTTTGTGTCAGTACCATACTGTCTTGATGATGACAGCTTTGTAATAGAGCTGAAAGTCCGGAATTGTGATACCGTCAGCTTTGCTTTTCTTTTTCAATATTCCTCTGGCTATTCGGGGTCTCTTCTGGTTCCATACAAATGTTAGGATTGTTCCATTTCTTTGAAAAAGGTGGATGGTATTTGACGGGGAGTGCACTGAATGTATAGATTGCTCTAGGTAGCATTGACATCTTCACAATATTTGTTCTTCCAATCCATGAGCATGGAATGTTTTTCCATTTCTTTGTGTCTTCTTCAATTTCTTTCATGAGTATGTTATAGTTTTCTGAGTACAGATCCTTTGCCTCTTTGGTTAGATTTATTCCTAGGTGTTTTATGGTTTTTGTAAATGGGATCGACACCTTGATTTGTCTCTCTTCTGTCTTGTTGATGTATAAGAATGCCACTGATTTCTGTGCATTGATTTGATATCCTGCCACTTTACTGAATTCCTGTATGAGTTCTAACAGTTTTGGGGTGGAGTCTTTTGAGTTTTCCACATACACTATCATATCATCTGCAAAGAGTGAGAGTTTGACTTCCTCTTTGCCGATTTGGATGCCTTTGATTTCCTTTTGTTGTCTGATTGCTGTGGCTAGGACTTCTAGTACTATGTTGATTAGCAGTGGTGAGATTGGGCATCCCTGCCGCGTTCCTGACTTTAGGGGAAAAGCTCTCAGCTTTTCCCCATTGAGAATGATATTCGCTGTAGGTTTTTCATAGATGGCTTTTATGATATTGAGGTATGTACCCTCTATCCCTATACTCTGAAGAGTTTTGATCAAGAAAGGATGCTGTACTTTGTCAAATGCTTTTTCTGCATCTATTGAGAGGATCATATGATTCTTGTTCTTTCTTTTGTTAATGTATTGTATCACGTTGATTGATTTGCGGATGTTGAACCAGCCTTGAAGCCCAGGGATAAATCCCACTTGGTCGTGGTGAACAATCCTTTTAATGTACTGTTGGATCCTATTGGCTAGTACTTTGGTGAGAATTTTTGCATCCATGTTCATCAAGGATATTGGTGTGTAATTCTCCTTTTTGATGGGGTCTTTGTCTTGTTTTGTCATCAAGGTAATGGGGTTAGGTTGTGTATTTGAGACCTTTCTTGTTTCTTGAGAAAGGCTTTTATTGCTATATACTTTACTCTCAGGACTGCCTTTGCTGTATCCCAAAAGATTTTGGACAGTTGTGTTTTCATTTTCATTGGTTTCCATGAAATTTTTTAATTCTTCTTCTTTAATTTCCTTGTTGACCCATTCATTCTTTAGTAGGATGCTCTTTAGCCTCCATGTATTTGAGTTCCTTCTGATTTTCCTCTTCTAATTGAGTTCTAGTTTCAAGGCATTGTGGTCTGAAAATATGAAGGGAATGATCCCAATCTTTTGGTACCAGTTGAGACCTGATTTGTGACCTAGGATGTGATCAATTCTGGAAAATGTTCCATGGGCACTAGAGAAGAATGTGTATTCCGTTGCTTTGGGATGGAATGTTCTGAATATGTCTGTGAAGTCCATTTGGTCCAGTGT
>NW_027400235.1:0-945 GCF_003265705.2 Callorhinus ursinus
GAGCTACCATATGATCCAGCAATTGCACTACTGGGTATTTACCCCAAGATACAAATGTAGGGATCTGAAGGAGTACATGCACCTTGATGTTTATAGGAGCAATGTCCATAATAGCTAAACTGTGGAAAGAGCCAGATGTCCATCGACAGATGAATGGATAAAGAAGAAGTGGTATATATATACAATGGAATATTATGCAGCCATCAGAAGGAGTGAGATCTTGCCATTTGCAATGACGTGCATGGAACTGGAGGGTGTTATGCTGAGCAAAATAAGTCAATCAGAGAAAGACATGCATCATATGACCTCACTGATAGGAGGAGTTCTTTTTTATTGTTATGTTAATCACCATACATTACATCATTAGTTTTGGATGTAGTGTTCCATGATTCATTGTTTGTGCATAACACCCAGTGCTCCATGCAGAACATGCCCTCTTTAATACCCATCACCAGGCTAACCCATCCCCCCTGCACCCTCCCCTCTAGAACCCTCAGTTTGTTTTTCAGAGTCCATCGTCTCTCATGGTTCGTCTCCCCTTCTGATATCCCCCGCTTCATTCTTCCCCTCCTGCTATCTTCTTCTTCTTCTTTTTTTTTTTTGTTAAGATAGATTGCAGTATTTGTTTCAGAGGTATAGATCTGTGATTCAACAGTCTTGCACAATTCACAGCACTCGCCATAGCACATACCCTCCCCAATGTCTATCACCCAGCCACCCTATCCCTCCCACCCCCCACCACTCCAGCAACACTCAGTTTGTTTCCTGAGATTAAGAATTCTATGATGAGCGCTGTGAATTGTGTAAGACTGTTGAATCACAGACCCGTACCTCTGAAACAAATAATACAACATATGTTAAAAAAGAAGAAGAGGAAGAGGAAGAGGAAGAGGAAGAGGAAGAAGAAGAAGAAGAAGAAGAAGAAGAAGAAGAAGAAGAAGAAGA
>NW_027400235.1:955-5892 GCF_003265705.2 Callorhinus ursinus
GAAGAAGAAGAAGAAGAAGAAGAAGAAGAAGAAGAAGAAGAAGAAGAAGAAGAAGAAGAAGAAGAAGAAGAAGAAGATAGCAGGAGGGGAAGAATGAAGGGGGGGAAATCGGATGGGGAGATGAACCATGAAAGATGATGGACTCTGAAAACAAACGGAGGGTTCTAGAGGGGAGGGATTTGGAGGCATGGGTTAGCCTGGTGGTGGGTATTAAAGAGGGCACATTCTGCGTGGCGCACTGGGTGTTATGCACAAACAATGAATCATGGAACACTACCTCAAAAACTAATGATGTAATGTGTGATGATTAACATAGCAATAAAAATTAAAAAAAAAACTTAAGAATAAACTTAACCAAAGAGATGAAAGTTTGGTACTCAAAATTATAAAACATCTATTAAGAATTTTTTTTAAATTGAGCATTTTCTTTTTTCTTTTTTTTAGATTTTATTTATTTATTTCACAGAGAGAGACACAGTGAGAGAGGGAACACAAGCAGGGGGAGTGGGAGAGGGAGAAGTAGGCTTCCTGCTGAGCGAGGATCAAGGATCCTGATGTGGGGCTCGATCCCAGGACTGGAATCATGACCTGAGCCGAAGGCAGATTCTTAACAACAGAGCCACCCAGGCACCCCTTGATTAAAAAAATTAAAGACACAGAAGAATGGAAAAACATCCTGTGTTCATGAATTGATACAATTAATATTGTTAGAATGTCCATACTACTCCAAGAAAATGAAATCAGATCCTGAAGAGGTATCTGTACCTCCCATGGTCATTGCAACGTTACTCACAATAGCTAAGATATGGAAACAACCTAAATGTCTGACATGTGAATAGATAAAGAAAATGTGATTTTACGTATATAACCTGAGATGTTTATATAATTTCATTATATTAAAAATAGAATATTATTTAACAGAATATTATTCAACCTCAAAAAAGATGGAAATATTGTCATTTGTGACATCATGGGTGAATCTGGAGGACATTATGCTGAATGAAAAATAAACCAGATGCAGAAAGACAAATAATGCATGATCTCACTTAGATGTGGAATCTAAAATAGTTGAACTCACAAGAGCAGAGAGTAGAGTGGTGGTTGCCAGATGCTGGGGGAAGGAGAAAATGGGGAGATGTTGATCAAGATATACATAGTTTCACTTATGCTAGGTAAAGTCATTCTGGAGATCAAATGTGACTATAATTAGCAATACATTATTGTATACTTGAAATTGGCTAAGAGTGTAGATCTTAAGGGTTCTCAACACATACACACACACACACACACACCATAACGGTGTAAGGTGATGGACATATTAGTTTGATCATAGTGATTATTTCACAATGTATAAGTATATCATCAAATTGTATATCTTAAGTATATACAATTTTTAACTTTCAAATATTCTTCAATAATTTAAAACATCCAATGTGTTCTATAAATGTGAAGCCATGCAAAATGAAAAAATCAGGTAAAAATGGAATTTTTTAATTTCAGAACTTTATGCTTAATCTTATAGGGTTACTATTTCAAATAATGAGAAACCCTCTACTCAGGCATATACATTTCTATTACCAACTCTTCCCCCCGCCCTTAACTTTCTGTAACTTCTCTTAGAGATGAGAAACATACACGAAATACTTAACAGTGTCTCCTGGTGGCAGAGTATATTGTACAGCAAACCAGTCATCAGTAGATGGGTTCTCTTTGAAGGACACACTGAAGATGGGGAGAATATGCACAGGAACTTCATTTGAGCATATGGTTTATTTTATTTTCTTGTCATTTACTGTAGGTTCATGACATGAAGATGTGTATGTACATTTAGGTAAGAACTATTCCCAAATGTCCATCTAATATACATATCAAAGTCCATTTGTAAAAACCTGATTATACAGTAAGATTTCTTGGGAAATTATTAAAAAATTTTAAATTATTCCCTTTTAAATTATTATATTGTCTCCTAAGAGATGTCATAATTATTAAGAAGAAACTACAGGAAATTTGAGACCTCCTCCAACAAGTTATTTTACAGTAATAAATCGTTTTTTTCTAGGGGGAAAATGTAGCTCTGGCATGAGAGTTAAAGAAAATACCAAACATACATTACTTACATTAGGTACACCCATGTAAGGATGCCTGGAGACCCCTAAATAAACAGATACATCATTCTGCATTAGAACGTTGGAAAAGGTACTAGCATTCACACTTCATAAGCACAGCCTTGCAGGTGAAAACCAAGTCTTTTTCCAGCCTCAATTCTGAAACCAAATAGCTATATAACACTGTTTTTTTTCACACTGCCTCAGATAAAAGCAAAAGAAAATATTTTTGTATATTTTTGCTCAACTGATATTGCTTGAATACAGACAACAAAAAATAATGGAAGTTCATCACTGATTCTGTCTTTCCACATGCCCATTCAAAATCAAGGAGATATTTGAAATATAATATCTGATTTTAAAGATCTCAAGACCTGTCACAGGCCCTCTCTAATTTCCTCTCTTCCCACCCCATCTTACTTCTTCTAAACTGAGACAGTTGTTTAAACCTCTTTTTAATTTTTTTCCCACCATCCTATCTATGGAGTTCAAACATGTATCTCTTTATGGTTTCTTATGCCTTCATCTAGAAGTATTATCTTTTAAAATGGCTCAATTAGACATATTTATTCATGATCTTTTCCTAATATGCAGCAAAGAAATTTGCCCATGATATAAATAACACAAAAATTCTTGTCTTTTTAAATTGATTTTAAGCACAGAAACTCAGATCTTCAAGCAGTTCTGTGATTTACAAAGTTTGGTTCAGGCTCAGTGAGTTTTCTGTCTTGTGGCTCATATTTAAGAGCCAAATCACCCAACTAAGTAAAGTCTCCTGGATTCCTGAAATATGAAACCATAGATATTTCTTAAAGAAAGAATATGTTCATTGCATGATTTGTGCAATAAATATGGCTGGAGAACACTGAACATAACAAAATTTAACCCACAAATTTCAGGACAAAGCAATATGGTGGAAAACACTCTGGAATAGATAGTTAAAAAAAAAAGTCATTCCTCAAATAATGTATTGACTTCTTGGCAAGGTAATTTGGAAATATTTCATTTCTCTGCATTTTGGTTTCATCATCAGGAAATGGAGATAGTGATTTCTACTTTGTTTCTCTTAGGATTATTGTGCAGCTCAAAGATCTTTTTTAAGTCATAAACCATCACCATATAAATACAACAGTACTAAATGGATTTAAAAAGTTAGAATACTTCAAATGCAGAGAAGGGGAAACATTTTCAAAATTTAATTGTCCATGGGGCACCTGGGCACCGTCACTGAAGCATCTGACTCTTGGTTTCAGCTCAGGTCATGATCTCAGGGTGGTGGGATCCAGCACTGCTTCAAGCTCTGCACTCAGTGGGAAGTCTGCTTGAGATTCTCAGGCTCCCTTTGCCCCTCCCTCTGCTCACACATGTGTGTGCTCTCTCTCGGTAAAAAAAAAAGTTAATTGTCCTTTATTTAGAAGTGGAATAACCCTCTATATATTTACTAGGATAATTAATTCTTTAAATGTTAGATTTGTAAAAGTTGAACCAACTGAAAACAAATTTAAAAAAAAAAAAACAGAAGAAACGGTAGAAGTGCTCCACAGTAAGTGTATTTTTGTTCATATGGAAATGAAATTATGAAACACATCAAGAAAATAAAGGACAGTTTGGAGTTAACTCACTGAGCAATAGAGAGAAGATTCTAAAACAATTGCTTTCCTAATAGATGACAAAAAATGAGGAGAGGAACAGGTATGATTTAAAATACATGGGAGAGTGGGATGGCTGGGTGGCTAGGTCAGTTAACCATCTGCTTTTGACTCAGGTCATGATCCCAGGGTCCTGGGATCGAGACTCACTTCAGGCTCCCTGCTTAGCGAAGAGCCTGCTTCTTCCCCTGCTTGTGCTCTCTCTCTTTCTCTGACAGGTAAATCAATAAAATCTTTTAAAAAAAATACATGGGAGTGGCACAATAAAGCTTGCTAGAAAGAGGTCAGACCTGTGTTAGAAAGAGTCTTACACTGAAAGAAATAGGAGAAGAAAGTGGCTATGTATCACTTTGTGGAATTAGAGTTTGCTTTCCATTTAGAGAATATGGTTTTATTAATGGTTTTCTTTTTTTATTATTATGTTATGTTAATCACCATACATTACATCATTAGTTTTTGATGTAGTGTTCCATGATTCACTGTTTGCGTATAACACTCAGTGCTCCATGCAGAACGTGCCCTCTTTAATACCCATCACCAGGCTAACCCATCCTCCCAACCCCCTCCCCTCTACAAACCTCAGTTTGTTTTTCAGAGTCCATAGTCTCTCATGGTTTGTCTCCCTCACCGATTTCCCACCCTTCATTCTTCCCCTCCTGCTATATTCTTCTACTTCTTCTTTTTTTTTTTTAACATACAATGTATTATTTGTTTCAGAGGTACATATCTGTGATTCAATAGTCTTCCACAATTCACAGCACTCACCATAGCATATACCCTCCCCGTGTCTATCACCCAGCCACCCCATCCCGCCCACCCCCCACACTCCAGCAACCCTCAGTTTGTTTCCTGAGATTAAGAATTCCTCATATCAGTGAGGTCATATGATACATGTCTTTCTCTGATTGACTTATTTGGCTCAGCATAACACCCTCCAGTTCCATCCACGTCATTGCAAATGGCAAGATCTCACTCCTTCTGATGGCTGCATAATATTCCATTGTATATATATGCCACTTCTTTATCCATTCATCTGTCAATGGACATCTGGCTCTTTCCACAGTTTAGCTATTGTGGACATTGCTGCCTTAAACATCGGGGTTCACGTACTCCTTCGGATCCCTACATTTGTATCTTTGGGGTAAATACCCAGTAGTGCAATTGCTGGATCATATGGTAGCTC
>NW_027400236.1:0-3687 GCF_003265705.2 Callorhinus ursinus
AGGGAACGACAGATGTTGGCGGGGATGTGGAGAAAGGGGAACCCTCCGACACTGTTGGTGGGAATGCAAGCTGGTGCCACCCCTCTGGAAAACAGTATGGAGGTTCCTCAAACAGTTGAAAATAGAGCTACCCTACGATCCAGCAATTGCACTACTGGGTATTTACCCCAAACATACAAATGTAGGGATCCGAAGGGGTACGTGCACCCCAATGTTTATAGCAGCAATGTCCACAATAGCCAAACTGTGGAAAGAGTCAAGATGTCCATCGACAGATGAATGGCTAAAGAAGATGTGGTATATATACACAATGGACTATTATGCATCCATCAAAAAGAATGAGATCTTGCCACTTGCAACGACATGGATGGAACTGGAGGATGTTATGCTGAGTGAAATAAGTCAATCAGAGAAAGACATGTAACATATGACCTCGCTGATATGAGGAATTTTTAACCTCAGGAAACAAACTGAGTGTTGCTGGAGTGGTGGGGGGTGGGAGGGATGGGGTGGCTGGGTGATAGACATTGGGGAGGGTATGTGCTATGGTGAGCGCTGTGAATTGTGTAAGACTGTTGAATCACAGATCTGTACCTCTGAAACAAATAATGCAATATATGTTAAGAAAAAAGAAAAAGAAGAAGATAACAGGAGAGGGAGAATGAAGGGGAGTAAGTCAGAGGGGGAGACGAACCAGGAGAGACGATGGACTCTGAAAAACAAACTGAGGGTTCTAGAGGGGAGGAAGGTAGGGGGATGGGTTAGCCTGGTGATGGGTATTAAAGAGGGCACATTCTGCGTGGAGCACTGGGTGTTATGAACAAACAATGAATCATGGAACACTACACCAAAACAAATGATGTAATATATGGTGATTAACATAACAATAAAAAATTAAAAAAAAATTCCATTCCATGATTAAATGTACCCAGTCACAGACAGGGCTAGAAAACTGCAAGCACTTCCTGTGGGCCCCGCCCTGATAAAAATTCTGGAATAGAGAAGCAGAGAATGAGTACTTCCCAGTACTAAAGTACTATTATTATTCCCATTTTACAGATAAGGGAGCTAAGTTGGGCTTGTTCCCCAAGACAGTGGAGAGGAAGGTCCTGAGCTATGCAGGTCTAGCTCCTCCAAACGCAACAAATGACTCTTTGGGGTGGGAATGGGAGAGCAAAGAGAGGCCAACAGCGCAATCCCAATACAGTCACCACCATGAAGAAACAAGAAGTAAATGTCCCTCACATACTAGAGATTTCATCGCATTCTCTATATAAAAAAAATCATTGTCCATGACAATACTGTTTCTTCTTGTACAATCCTTATATCTTTTGTTAGTTTTTCCTGTCTTATTGCTATAACTAGGACTTCTAGAACAGTGTTGAACAGATGTCATTATACTGTGTCTTTTTTCCTCATTCCTGTCTTTAAAGGGAATATATATGATTGCTGTGCCCTTTTGGTAGAAAGATATTATCAGGTTTTTTTTTTTTTACTTTGAAAGTGGTCTGCTTTATTTTGCCAAAAGCATAATTGTGGGTGAAAGTTCAACTGGAGAGAGGGCCATGGACAAAAGTGATTTAGTGTTATTGCTTAAGGAGGCAAACCACCCATTAAGACCTGGATACAGAATAAAGTACCATCTAATTACCAGCACAAATAAAGATAACATTCACTTAAAAGTAAAGATGGGTAGAATTTGTGAAAATACAAAAGTATACCGAATACAATTTAAAATACACACAAATTGGGGAAAATTTGTGGCGCCCCTCAGGGAAGGTTTCTTAGAGGGGGGTGCTGTCAATGATTGCAAAGGAAATAGCTGGATAAAAAAAGATGGAGTGGGGGACACCTGGGTGGCTCGGTTGGTTGAGCGTCTGCCTTTGGCTCAGGTCATGATCCCAGCACCCTGGGATCGAGCCCCGCATCAGGCTCCCTGCTCCGCGGGGAGCCTGCTTCTCCCTCGGCCTGCTACTCCCCCTCCTTGTGTTCCTGCTCTCTGACAAATAGATAAAATCTTAAAAGAAAAAAAGAATAGATGGAGTGGGGATGAGAGGTAGGGCAAGGTGGGGGGTGCAGGTGGGGAGTGTTGTTGCAGGCAGAGGCAACAGCAAGTGTTAAGGTCCTGAGGTAGGGAAGGAGCTGGTTTGTTTGAGGAACTTCCACAAAGCCAGGATGGCTTCACCTCTGAAGAGAGAGGGAGAGTGTTGGCTCCAAGGAAGTAGCCATAAATCTCATACAGCCCAGTTAACCTTCTCCTCAAACCTATAAACTCATCTGTCTGATAGAAAACAAGTCTCTGCTTCAAAGATTTTTCAACCGATTAAAATGGACTACTCATTTTTTTGTGTGGCTCAGGTTTTAGGTGGTTCAAATCTCTCTCTCTTGTAATTAAATGTGGACCCTGCCTTTCCTCTACCCAGGTCGTGTTAAGATTTTTCTTCTTTTGTGGTTTAATGGTAGCAGGGAGCAGTTCTTAAAGTGTGGCCCCCATGGCCCAGCAGGGAATTGTCAGACACACAAATTTTCAGGCCCCACTTAGACTTTCTGAATCAGAAACTTAGGAGCTGAGGTCCAGCAAGCGATCTGGGTTTTCGTGAGCCCTCCAGGTGATTCTGATGTACTCAAGAGTTTGCGAACCATTGGATTAGAGCTTCCCAGAGCTTCCTGAAGCTTCCCAATGTTGTGGAAAGAAGCTGAGACCGAGGGCTGGCAGGCCTGGAATCTGGTCCACTTTACTCATTCCTCCAACAAATATGCTTTGAGTGCCTTGCACTATTTTAGGTCCTGCAGACCCAGAGATGAACAAGACAGAGAAAGATAATTCTTAAAAAAAAAAAATTACGGAAGGACGCCTGGGTGGCTCAGTCGGTAAAGCGGCTGCCTTTGGCCCAGGTCATGATCCCAGGATCCTGGGATCGAGTCCCACATCGTGCTCCTTGCTCAGCAGGGAACCTGCTTCTTCCTCTCTCTCCCTCTGCTTGTGCTCTCTCTGTCAAATAAATAAAAAATCTTTAAAAAAATTATGGAATTCATATAACAGAAAATTCACCATCTTAACCAATTTAAAGCATACAATTTAGTGGTAGTTAGTACATTCACCATATCGTGCAATCATCCCTACTGTCTAGTTCCAGAACATTTATGACCCCAAAATACAACCCTGTTCCCACAAAGCAGTCACTTTTTTTTTTTTTTTTTGCTTATGCATGGGTCGTTTCTACTTTTTGGCTATTATGAATGATGTTGCCATGAACATTTGTTTAAGTTCATTTTAAAAAAATTTTTATTGTTATGTTAATCACCATACATTACATCATTAGTTTTTGATGTAGTGTTCCATGATTCATTGTTTGTGCGTAACACCCAGTGCTCCACGCAGAATGTGCCCTCTTTAATACCCATCACCAGGCTAACCCATCCCCCTACCTTCCTCCCCTCTAGAACCCTCAGTTTGTTTTTCAGAGTCCATCGTCTCTCCTGGTTCGTCTCCCCCTCCGACTTACTCCCCTTCATTCTTCCCCTCCTGCTATCTTCTTCTTCTTTTTTTTTTCTTAACATATATTGCATTATTTGTTTCAGAAGTACAGATCTGTGATTCAACAGTCTTGCACAATTCACAGTGCTCACCATAGCACATACCCTCCCCAATGTCTATCACCCAGCCACCCCATCCCTCCCACCCCC
>NW_027400236.1:3787-5946 GCF_003265705.2 Callorhinus ursinus
CGCGCTCACCCTAGCACCTACCCTCCCCAATGTCTATCACCCAGCCACCCCCTCCCTCCCACCCCCCACCACTCCAGCAACCCTCAGTTTGTTCCTGAGATTAAGAATTCCTCATATCAGTGAGGTCATATGATACATGTCTTTCTCTGATTGACTTATTTCACTCAGCATAACACCCTCCAGTTCCATCCACGTCGTTGCAAATGGCAAGATCTCACATGGAATGGAATATTAAAGAGCCTAGTGTAGCTACAGATCTAATCCATATTTTCCAAAGAACCTTATTGGTAATAAAGGTGATCAGTCCTATTCTAACGGACTCCTACATCTACTTCTCAATTTGTTCTCAACTTCGAAGAGAAGCAAAGGTCGTATATAGTAATTCTCTCAAAACTGTAAGAAATGGTTAAAGATATCAGAGAGGTGGTTGGATAGAATCAATGTATAAAAATCAGTTTTATTCCTATATGCACCAGAATAACCAACTAGAAAATGTAATTATAAGAAAATTCTGGTTATAATTTTGAAAGTCCTGCATGGTATCTAGAGACAAAGCTGACAAAAGATATGCACAATCTTTGCAAAGAAAATAATAAAATTTGAATAATGGACATTTAAAATCACCTAAATAAATGGAGAGATAGACCATGTTTACAGATAAGAAGATTTAGTAATGTAAACAGAGCAACTCTAAGTGGACAGGCGGCCCTTCTCTACTCTGGGCCCCCCAAACAGTCTCTACCTTTTCCCCAAATAAAAAGTTACAAATAAATAAATAAAGGGAGAGAGAAACAGAGAGAGACTTTATCTTTTGGTTAATGAAGTAATGCCCAATAATCCTTTAATCTTTTTAAGGAGTAATGCTACTTTTATGAGTTTACTCAATACAAGAATTAGCACAATAACATTTTGAGAGAAGTACTATTATTATTCCCATTTTACAGAAAAGGGAGCTAAGGCCCAGAGAGGTCAATCCACTTGCCCAAGGGCACACAGCTAGTCAGTGGTGGAGCCAGGAATGAAATGCAGGCGCTCTGGCTCCAGGTCTGTATTCTGAACCACTGATGTCTGCCGCTGTCAAGTTCGTCCCGTCATGCCGTTGTTCTCACTCACCTGCCATCTGAAATGCTGTTGTGAGCAGGGGGAAGGTGAGGTTGCAGCAAGTTCACGGTCAACTACAGCACTCTAGCCCCTGTATCCATGGGCTCCGGGGAGTGTTTTCTGGGTAAGCACATCCATATATCAAGGGGAGGAGGTTGAAAGCCAGGCTCTATATGACAGATGAAGAATCTGCTCTGTTCATAAGGGGAGTTTTTACCCCTGAGAAATGAACCATGTCCGGGGTTCCTAGAAGCTCAAGGAGATCTCGCCTCTGCTAGGACATAAGACTTTGGTTCCCTGTAGGTCTGCTGTATTTTTAATTCTGTTTCAGTCCTTCTCCGTTTTCTGACCTATTAGTCTTAGCCCCTTGCATTCTGTGCCACACACACACACATACTCAGCTTCTACTTCTTAGCACCCTGAGAGGCAGGTAGCATGGGGCACTGAGCAGGAGTGTTCTGTTTGCCGCTGTACCACATACCCTGGGCAAGTCAACATCAGAGTCCACGTGTTCAATGTCAGAGTCCATGTGTTCAATGTCAGGGTCCATGTGTTCAATGTCAGAGTCCATGTGTTCAATGTCAGGGTCCATGTAGTTCAATGTCAGAGTCCATGTGTTCAATGTCAGGGTCCATGTGTTCAATGTCAGAGTCCATGTGTTCAATGTCAGGGTCCATGTGTTCAATGTCAGGGTCCATGTGTTCAATGTTAGAGTCCATGTGTTCAATGTCAGGGTCCTTGTGTTCAATGTCAGAGTCCATGAAATGGGTCTGACGCTCAACAGCCGCCCCCCTATGAGGTAAGGGGTGCAATGGTGTCCCAATAAAGACACATCCTGAGCCCTCAAGGAGCTCAGTTGAGAAAACCACTTAATCCAAGGCAGAAGGATTTCAGGTTTAGGGCAAAGGTACAGAGTGTTTGGGAGGCCCAGGGCAATAAGGGGCTTCCTAGCTTCAAATCCCAGCTGCCCCTACCTTGATCCCAAAACCAGACAAAGACCCCATCAAAAAAGAGAATTACAGACCAATATCCTTGATGAACATGGATGCAAAAATTCT
>NW_027400237.1:0-5890 GCF_003265705.2 Callorhinus ursinus
CCAGGGAAACAGCAAGAGAGCTTAGTGTAGCTTGGCTGTGAATGAAGAAAGCAAGCCTTGCTAGAAATTCTAACCCAAGTCTACACCCACCGGGATGTACACAAACTCAACACAGAAAACAGGTGAAATGTACCCATTACCAGATGCAACACAGTAAAATGAATATTGCCCAAGAAAAAGAGAAAAGTGTAATAGCAACCGAGGAGCAAGTGATTCTCTACAAAGAAACAATAATCAGAACAGAGAGCAACTTCTCCTCAGCCATAATAAAAGCCCACAGGAATGGAACAATAACTTTACGGACCTATGAGGAAAGAAAATCTAAAATTCTACATTACAATAAACTATTGTTCAAAAGTAAAGACAAAATTAAAACATTTTCAGACAAATAAAGATTGAAAAAAATGTTACCACTCACAGCATTAAAGACTTTTGGAAAGAAGCTGTTGACCAATAAGAAATGAGTAGCAAAGGCAGAGAATCAAGAGGCAGGGATCAAAATACCAGTAAACATATGGAGAACTAGTTCTTGTAATAAAAATAACCAGGATTACTAATTTAGGGAGGTTTAAAGATAAGGCCAAAGTAAAATACTGAAAACAGCATGTTAGAAAATAGAGTAAGTGGTCAAACTGCAAAGTTTCAATGTCTTCACGCTGTTGGGGGCGGGGGAGGGGTAGCAGGCACAGTCCTGAGGTCCAGAGTTCACTAAAGCAAGTGTGCACGTCAAAGCTTATGGTCGGCCATGAAAAGAACTGCACTTGAATGGGGGACTTCCATACCAGCAGCAAAAGTAAAGGGAATAAAGGAACTTTGATCAGTTACTCAGTCTGTGCTAGGAGACTGAAAAGAAGGAAAAAAAAGTCAAAGAAAACTGCAATAAATAGAGAGCACAAAATACTGTTGTTGGAACTAGGTCTGAATTCATCAGTCATCACAGTAAATGTAAACGGATAAAATACTACAGTTAAAAGACAGATTTTGAGATAGGATTCATCCACCCATATGCTGCTTAAAGGAGCTGAAATAACATCAGAAAAGATGGATGTGAAAAGATGGGAAGAAGAAAAATGTCAGAAATGTGGCTGAGCAAGACAAAGGCCCAGTGGTCAACCTGAGACTAGGCCAAAAAAGAACCCCGCTGATAACCAGGTATTGTTGGCAAAGCCACATATGGCCTGGCCTGGAAGGAAGTCCCCAACATGCTCCAAAACTGGAAATCACCTCTGAGAAGCCAAAGCTTTAAAATTCCTTGGCGAAGGTGAACTTCAGGAACGGCCTGAAAGGGTCAACCACACTGGCCTCAGAGCACAGCCTCAGTGTCTACACCAGAAACACGCAGCTGCTGGGGTAGATACACAGGAAGGTTTACTAAACTGAACATCTTCAAAATCAAGAACTTATTACACAAACAGAAATGCCCAGGAAATGTTCTAATGGGAGCCGTGTGGTGTGTCTGGGAGAAAAGGTCCTGTGGTCACATGTTAGTCTTAGGGTCCTCGTGAAGCTTAATAAGCTGTTCCTGAAATCCACATGGATAAATAAATGAGAAAACTGGCCATGACAATTTTGGAGAAGAATGTAAAGGAGGTACTGAACTCTGTCCTCATCAGTTAAGACCACACTAACTTAAGACACATTATTGTCCTAAGGATAGAAAAGTAGACCTTGGAACAGGAGAGCACAGAGACGACCATCTGGGGAGCTGCTATGTGACAGAAGTAGTGTTACTATCTCAGGGTGAAAAGATGGATTGGTCAATTACTGGTGCAGGGACAGCAAGCCAGCCATACGGATGTCCATCCTGCACCAGAACTAAATTCCACATGGACTTAACACATGAATGTTAAAAGGAAAAGCAAAATTTCTAGGACAACAATGATCACCTAATGTTTCCTGGGTGATTTTCAGGCACTGGGCACTCTTTCAAGGAGATCACACTAAATCTGAAAAACAATGAAGCCAACACTATTATCCCCATTTTATAAAGGAGAAAGTGGGGTCCAGAGAGAGGTCTCACCCAAGTCACAGAGTCGCTAGGTACTGTGGCCTACCAGCACAGTGCTCTATATAATACAGGGGACTCTACAGAGTGGGAGCAGGTATGCACTTCATAAACAAGACACCCAAAGCACAAGCCATAAGAGAAAAGATGGGTAAGTGGGACTAGGTTAACTTCAAAATCTTTGACATAAGACACCATAAGCCACATGAAAGACAAGTTGTAGTCTAAAAAAAAAGTCTTTGGAATGCAACACAGTGAACAAAAAATAGAATCTAGACTACACAAAGAACTAAAACTTGGGCGCCTGGGTGGCTCAGTCGATTGGGCATCTGCCTTCAGCTTGAGTCATGATCCTGGGGTCATGGGATCGAGTCCCATGTTGGGCTCCCTGCTCTGCAGGGAGCCTGCTTCTCCCTCTCCTCCCCACTTTTGCTCTCTCTCACTATCTCTGTCTCTCTCTCTCTCAAATAAATAAAATCTAAAAAAAATTAGAACTAAAAATTAATGAGAAAAATGCACCCAGGCCAATAGGAACACCAGCAGGTGACAGAGGGGAAGCGGGAGAACTATGCTCACATTTCTGAGCAACATGGAAAATGCAAATGAAGTAATAAGATATAACTTCCCCACAGTCAGGTCAGCAAAATGTGTACTTCGACAGTACCTTGCCGGAAAAGCCGTGAGCCGAGGGCAGTCTGACACCATGCCAGGGGAATATGGGGATGTGAACAGGAGCAACGCTTTGGCAGGACAGAGAGGCCCCAGCAGCTGTGCATCCTGGGGGAGCCGCTGGGAGCTCGCCCACCCCGCCTCTCACCATCTCTGCTAGACAGTTTCTGCACAGTCTGCCATCAAAAAGCCTTCTCTCTCTCCCCACATCGGTAGGCATCAGTCAGTCCATCGGAGCCCCACAGAAACTCCCACACAGAACATAATGAGCCATTAAACACGACTTTGAAGACAAATGTTTAACCATGGGGGAAAACATTCACAGTACATTGTTTAAGAAGGGTTCAAAACATTATGTTCAATAAGATCCACATTTTAAGTAAAAATACAGGAAAGAGAAAATATGCAAAAACTATACACTAAATATTCAGTGTTTATTTCTAACTAGTTTTATATGTACCCTTCTCCTAGTTGTATATCTTATTTCAAAAATTTAAATCTTCATTATTAACAGTGTAACTTTTGTGATTAAAAACAGTTTTTAAAACAATGAATCATGGAACACTACATCAAAAGCTAATGATGTAATGTATGGTGATTAACATAACAATAAAAAAAATTTTTAAAAGTTTTAAAATCAATGTTTCCAATACTCTTCTGCTTTACATATTTTATTTATATGTTATGAATACTCATATATTTTTATATGCACACAAATATGTGAATATATACTATATTATTAAATACTTTTGTTTTTCCTATTCTGGGCTCTGTGCTCAGTGCTTTACCTGCACAACCTCAAGGCCCACTCCCTAACACCAAGGAGCATCTCAGAACTTGCCAGAAGCAGCAGTCAGGTCTGGCTGACTCCAACACTTTTCTCGGCCATGCTTGACCAAAAACCCAGATGAAACCTCCAAACCTAAGTCTCTGGGTTGGTCAAGGTGGAGACAGAAACAGGTCTCCTGGCGGCAACGCTGCCATGTCCCACTTCTGCACACAGGGTCTCCTCGTGTGCCGACAGCTGTGACCTCAGGTGTGCAATGGACAACGAATAGGATTCATCTCATTGTGGAAGAGTTCCCAGTCTTCCAGAGCATCAGAGAGCACATCAAGGGAAGAAGTCTCCCTAGACAACTAGCAAGAATCACGCACAGAGACTGAGACATAACTGAGCATGAGCTACATGTCTGACAGATGTACATCACCTCCCAAAAGAAGATGGTCTGAGATTCAGTCCTGGCTGCGCCTCTGTCTTAGTCTCCTGAGGTTGTTGCAACAAAGGACCATAGACAGGGTGGTATGAAACAATAGAATTGTATTCTCTCCCAGTTCTGGAGGCTGGAAGTCTGAAATCAAGGTGTCAACAGGGATGCAGACCCCAAGGGAGAATGTCTTCTTGCTCTCCCCCAGCTTCTGGTGGCTCCAGGCCCCCGGGCTGGTGGCTGCATCACTCCCATCCTGTCTCCACCTGCATGTGGCCCTCATCTCTGTGTGTCTCTCTGCCTTCTCTTCTGTCATTAGGACAGGGGTCACTGGATTCAGGGCCCACCTGGATAATTCAGGATGATCTCATCTCAAGACCCTTAACTCAATGACATCTGCAAAAACCCACATAAGGTCACATTCCCAGGTTCCTGGTGGCCATACCTTCCGGAGGATCACCACTTAACTCAGTATAGCTTCTTTCTAGTATTTAGTGACAGAAGCAAGGTATTTAACCCCCCTTAGCACTGATTCTTTATCTAGAAAATTAAGATATTAATTCCTGGGTGATTCTGAAAGTCTGTTCAGGTTACATATATGTATATATACACAAATATATAAAAGGTGCTTAACAGAGTGCCTGGCACATAGTGAGTCTAAACTAAATGTCACTTACTAGAGTCACCATCATGATCATGTTCTTCATCCCCAGTTCAGCAATGCTAGCTTCCTCCCGAATCAGCAGAGACAAGCCTTGGAGCTCAAAGAGGATGAGTAATTCACCCAAGGTTCCTACTGAACAATGTGGAGTCTGACACCAACCTCTTGCAGTCCACAGCTGTCAAAGGTCCATTCCAGGACCAAACGGCCTCTAGTTCACAGGGGTGAGGCAGCAAAGCAGGTGCAGGGGGGCAGGGGGGGCGGGGGAGTGGCCAATGGACAAAGAAGGCCACGCCAGCATTGAACGGGTAAATCTCCACGTGCAGCCCAGGGCCTGGCTGGCCTCAGGTCTGGGGCTCCTTCCAGTCAGGGGTGATACAGCAGTGCTTTGTAGATTCACATCAGCCCAGAACAGCAGGTGACGGCACACCCAGGATGCTCCGGAGAACAGACACAGGCAACAGACAGAGGCCACGCAAGGCTGGCTCCAAGGCCGGGCTCAGAGGCCACTGCCCCTTCCCAGCTGCTTCATCCGGGTACTGCTCCTCATTACAAAGTGGCTAGCTTGCGGAGGGGCATGGAGCGAGCTCTCACAATCCGTCCCTACATGGGACCTCCTGGTGGTCCATGTGCTTCCAGCTTCCAGTCCCCTGTGACAGCGAGGAAGTGGAGTTTTGGGGCCACTCCCTTGACCCTCAGCTGGGTCCAGACCAACGTTCCAGGCCCACGGAGTGAGTACTTCCAGTCACACTCACGACCACACAGGTGTCTCCCACACACAGACCCAGACAATGCCACCTCTACAAACCCCCAGTCCTTGGATACACGTGGGATCTGACCTAGAAACGTCCCCACTCTAATGCAAGGACATGCCCGCAGATCCTGGCCGGTAGACCTCACCTCCCCAAACCACCGCACCTGCCTCCTCCCTAGCCAGCCTGGTGAGCGCCCTAACCGGGAGGACATCTGGAGATCTGAGACCACTGAGCACATTTCCCTGCTTCCTCCAGCTCCTTTCCTCCTTCTTATTTGGGACTCAAACACAGAATAATGAAAGATAACAGAACTTGTGACACCAAATGGCCAGAGTGCCTCTTGCCTTTTTGATGATGGAACAAGGGAAGTGAAAGGTAGTGATCACATACGACTGGATCATCTGTGGTCCATCCTCAGCCGCTGCCCCGGGGGGCGACCTTTCCCCAGGCATTTGATGGTGCAGACCGCGATGGCAATGCTGACAGGCCAGGGGGGTACAGCCTCCACCACCCGGCGATGCCCTTCACTGTAGCTTTCTGAGCTGTGGTGAGCGGGACGGCTGCACAGAGGACTGGGATGAGGAGTAGGGGACAC
>NW_027400238.1:0-5889 GCF_003265705.2 Callorhinus ursinus
GGCTCTTTCCATAGTTTGGCTATTGTGGACATTGCTGCTATAAACATCGGGGTGCACGTACCCCTTCAGATCACTATATTTGTCTTTGGGGTAAATACCCAGTAGTGCAATTGCTGGGTCATAGGGCAGCTCTATTTTCCACTTTTTGAGGAATGTCCATACTGTTTTCCAGAGTGGCAGCACCAGCTTGCATTCCCACCAACAGTGTAGGAGGGTTCCCCTTTCTCCGCATCCCTGCCAACATCTGTCGTTTCCTGACTTGTTAATTTTAGCCATTCTCACAGGTGTGAGGTGGTATCTCATTGAGGTTTTGATTTGGATTTCCCTGATGCTGAGCGATGTTGAACACTTTTTCATGTGTCTGTTGGCCATTTGGATGTCTTTGCAGAAATGTCTGTTGATGTCTTCTGCCCATTTCTTGATTGGATCATTTGTTCTTTGGTGTTGAGTTTAAGAAGTTCTTTATAGATTTTGGATACTAGCCCTTTATCTAATATGTCATTTCCAAATATCTTCTCCCATTCTGTCAGTTGTCTGTTGGTTTTGTTGACTGTTTCTTTTGCTGTGCAAAAGCTTTTTATCTTGATGAGGTCCCATTAGTTCATTTTTGCCCTTGCTTCCCTTGTCTGTGACAATGTGTCTAGGAAGAAATTGTTGTGGCTGAGGTCGAAGAGGTTGCTGCCTGTGTTCTCCTTTAGGATTTTGATGGACTCCTGTCTCACGTTGACGTCTTTCAACCATTTGAAGTCTATTTTTGTGTGTGGTGTAAGCAAATGGTCCAGTTTCATTCTTCTGCATGCGGCTGTCCAATTTTCCCAACACCATTTGTTGAAGAGACTCTCTTTATTCCATTGGACATTCTTTCCTGCTTTGTCAAAGATGAGTTGAACATAGAGTTGAGGGTCCATTCTGGGCTCTCTATTCTATCCCATTGATCTATGTGTCTGTTTTTGTGCCAGTATCATCCTGTCTTGATGATAACAGCTTTGTAATAGAGCTTGAAGTTGGAATTGTGATGCCACCAGCTTTGCTTTTCTTTTTCAACATTCCTCTGACTATTCGAGGTCTCTTCTGGTTCCATACAAATATTAGGATTATTTGTTCCATTTCTTTGAAAAAAGTAGATGGTATTTTGATAGGGATTGCATTGAATGTGTAGATTGCTCTAGGTAGCATTGACATCTTCACAATGTTTATTCTTCCAATCCATGAGCATGGAATGTTTTTCCATTTCTTTGTGTCTTCCTCAGTTTCTTTCATGAGTATTTTATAGTTTTCTGAGTACAGATTCTTTGCCTCTTTGGTTAGATTTTTTCCTAGGTATCTTATGGTTTTGGGTGCAATTGTAAATGGGATCGACTCCTTGATTTGTCTCTCTTCTGTCTTGTTGTTGGTAGATAGGAATGCCACTGATTTCTGTGCATTGATTTTATATCCTGACACTTTACTGAATTCTTGTATGAGTTCTAGCAGTTTTGGGGTGGAGTCTTTTGGGTTTTCCACATACAGTATCATATCATCTGCCAAGAGTGAGAGTTTGACTTCTTTGCCGATTTGGATGCCTTTGATTTCTTTTTGTTGTCTGATTGCTGTGGCTAGGACTTCTGATACTATGTTGAATAGCAGTGGTGAGAGTGGACATCCCTGCCGCGTTCCTGACCTTAGGGGAAAAGCTCTCAGCTGTAGGTTTTTCATAGTTGGCTTTTATGATATTGAGGTATGTACCCTCTATCCCTATACTCTGAAGAGTTTTGATCAAGGAAGATGCTGTACTTTGTCAAATGCTTTTCTGCATCTATTGAGAGGATCATATGGTTCTTGTTCTTTATTTTGTTAATATATTGTATCACATTGATTGATTTGCGGATGTTGAACCAAACTTTCAGCCCAGGGATAAATCCCACTTGGTCGTGGTGAATAATCCTTTTAATGTACTGTTGGATCCTATTGGCTGCTATTTTGGTGAGAATTTTTGCATCCATGTTCACCAAGGATATTGGTCTGTAATTCTTTTTGATGTGGTCTTTGTCTTGTTTGGGGATCAAGGTAATGGTGGCCTCATAAAATGACTTTGGAAGTTTTCCTTCCATTTCTATTTTTTGGAACAGTTTCAGAAGAAGAGGTATTAATTCCTTAAATGTTAGGTAGAATTCCGCTGGGAAGCCATCTGGCCCTGAGCTTTTGTTTGTTGGGAGATTTTTGATGACTGCTTCAAATTCCTTAGTGGTTATAGGTGTGTTAGGTTTTGTATTTCTTCCTGGTTCAGTTTTGGTAGTTTATACCACTGTAGGAGTGCATCCATTTCTTCCAGATTATGTAATTTGTTGGCTTATGGTTGCTCATAATATGTTCTTATAATAGTATTTCTTTGGTGTTGTTTGTGATCTCTCCTCTTTCATTCATGATTTTATTTATTTGGGTCATTTCTCTTTTCTTTTTGATAAGTCTGGCCAGGGATTTATCAATCTTGTGAATTCTTTCAAAGAACCAGCTCCTAGTTTCGTTGATCTGTTCTGCTCTTCTTTTGGTTTCTCTTTCACTGATTTCTGCTCTGCTCTTTATTATTTCTCTTCTCCTGCTAGGTGTAGGCTTTCTTTGCTGTTCTTTCTCCAGCTCCTTCAGGTGTTGGGTTAGGTTGTGTATTTGAGACCTTTCCTGTTTCTTGAGAAAGGCTTGTATTGCTACATACTTTCCTCTTAGGACTGCCTTTGCTGCGTCCCAAAGATTTTGAACAGTTGTGTTTTCATTTTCATTGGTTTCCATGATTTTTTTTAATTCTTTAATTTTCTGGTTGACCCATTCATTCTTTAGTAGGATGCTCTTTAGCCTCCATGTATTTGAGTTCTTTCTGACTTTCCTCTTGTAATTGAGTTCTAGTTTCAAAGCACTGTGACTCGAAAATATGCAGGGAATGATCCCAGTGTTTTGGTACCGGTTGAGACCTGATTTGTGACCTAGGATGTGATCTATTCTGGAGAATGTTCCATGGGCACTAGAGAAGAATGTGTATTCTGTTGCTGTGGGGTGGAATGTTCTGAATATATTTGTGAAGTCCATTTGGTCCAGTGTTTCATTTAAAGTCTTTACTTCCTTGTTGATCTTTTGCTTAGATGATCTGTCCATTTCAGTGAGGGGGGTGTTAAAGTCCCCCACTATTATTGTATTGTTGTCGATGTGTTTCTTTGGTTTTGTTATTAATTGCCTTATATAATTGGCTGCTCCCATGTTAGGGGCATAGATATTTACAATTGTTAGATCTTCTTGTTGGATAGACCCTTTAAGTATAATATAGTGTCCTTCCTTATCTCTTATTATAATCTTTGGTTTAAAATCTAATTTTTCTGATATAAGAATTCCCACCCCAGCTTTCTTTTGGTGTCCATTAGCATGGTAAATGGTTTCCCACCCCCTCACTTTCAATCTGGAGGTGTCTTTGGGTCTAAAATGAGTCTCTTGCAGACAGCATATCGATGGGCCTTGTTTCTTCATCCAATCTAATGGCCTGTGTATTTTGATTGGGGCATTTAGCCTATTTACATTCAGGGTAACTATTGAAGATATGAATTTAGTGCCATTGTATTGCCTGTAAGGTGACTGTTACTGTATATTGTCTGTGTTCCTTTCTTGTCTATGTTACTTTTAGGCTCTGTCTTTGCTTAGAGGACCCCTTTCAATATTTCTTGTAGGGCTGGTTTCATGTTTGCAAATTCCTTTAGTTTTTGTTTGTCCTGGAAGCTTTTTATCTCTCCTATTTTCAATGACAGCCTAGCTGGGTATAGTATTTTTGGCTGCATATTTTTCTCATTTAGTGCTCTGAATATATCATGGCAGTCCTTTCTGGCCTGCCTCGTCTCTGTGATGGTCTGTTGCCAATCTAATGTTTGTACCATTGTAGGTTACATATCTCTTCTCCCGAGCTGCTTTCAGGATTTTCTCTTTGTTGCTGAAACTTGTAAGTTTTACTATAAGATGTTGGGGTGTTGACCTATTTTTATTGATTTTGAGAGGTGTTCTCTGTGCCTCCTGGTTTTTGATGCCTGTTTCCTTCCCCAAATTCGGGAAGTCTCTTGCTATAATTTGCTCCAATATACTTTCTGCCCCTCTCTGTCTTACTTCTTCTGGGATCCCAATTATTCTGATGTTGTTTCGTCTTATGATATCATTTATCTCTCGAATTCTGCCCTCGTGATCCCGTAGTTGTTTATCTCTCTTTTTCTCAGCTTCTTTTTTTCCCCATCATTTGGTCTTCTAGATCACTATTTCTCTCTTCTGCTTCATTTATCCTAGCAGTTAGAGCCTCCATTTTTTATTGCACCTCATTAATAGCCTTTTTGTTTTCGACTTGGTTAGATGTTAGTTCTTTTATTTCTCCAGAAAGGGTTTCTCTAATATCTTCCATGCTTTTTTCAAGCCCAGGTAGTATCTTTAAAATCGTCATTCTGAACTCTAGTTCTGACGTCTTACTAATGTCCATATTGATTAGGTCCCTGGCAGTCGGTACTGCTTCTTGTTTGTTTGTTTTTTTTTTTTTTTTGGAGGTGATTTTTTCCATCTTGTCATTTTGTCCAGAGGAGAATAGATGAATGAAAGAACAAAATGGTAACAGGGTAACAACGACCCCAGAAAAAGATACACTAAACAAATCGGAAGAGACCTTCCAGAAAGTGGTTGCTCTTCTGTTCAGAGAATTACTGCTATTCTTTCTTCGATCTCCTGTTGTGTTTGTAGGTGTTCAGAATGGTTTGATCCCTATCTAACTGAATTCTTGGGACCAGACGAAATTTAGGTCTCCTACTCCTCTGCCATCTTGGTCCTCCCTTTCACTGAGAACATACAGCTTAAGAATTCTTAAGGACATCTGAAGATTCACAGAATCCATAACCCCATTGTTTGGGCCTTCCAGATTTGCCAATATGGTGTGTTAATGACTTGGGATTCTGGGAGCTCTGTCTTCCCACCACCAAATTATTTTAACTACTTTCTTTGTTGACTGATGATGATCAGTTGGACCCCATCTTTAGAAAAGTTTGATAAACGCTCAGCATCAGGGAAATCCAAATGAAAACCTCAATGAGATGCCACCTCACACCAGTCAGAACGGCTAAAATTAACAAGTCAGGAAACAACAGATGTTGGCGGGGATGCGGAGAAAGGGGAACCCTCCTACATTGTTGGTGGGAATGCAAGCTGGTGCAACCCCTCTGGAAAACAGTATGGATGTTCCTCAAACAGTTGAAAATAGAGCTACCATATGATCCAGTAATTGCACTACTGGGTATTTACCACAAAGATACAAATGTAGGGATCCGAAGGGGTACTTGCACCCTGATGTTTATAGCAGCAATATCCACAATAGCCAAACTGTGGATAGAGCCAAGATGTCCATCGACAGATGAATGGATAAAGAAGAAGTGGTATATATACACAATGGAATATTATGCAGCCATCAAAAGGGATGAGCTCTTGCCATTTGCAACGACGTGGATGGAACTGGAGGGTGTTATGCTGAGTGAAATAAGTCAGTCAGAGAAAGACATGTATCATATGACCTCACTGATAGGAGAAATTCTTAATCTCAGGAAACAAACTGAGGGTTGCTGGAGTGGTGGGGGGTGGGAGGGATGGGGTGGCTGGGTGATAGACATTGGGTAGGGTATGTGCTATGGTGAGCGCTGTGAATTGTGCAGGACTGTTGAATCATAGATCTGTACTTCTGAAACAAATAATGCAACATATGTTAAGAAAAAAGAAAAAGAAGAAGATAGCAGGAGGGGAAGAATGAAGGGGAGTAAGTCGGACAGGGAGACGAACCATGAGAGACGATGGACTCTGAAAAACAAACTGAGGGTTCTAGAGTGGATGAGGGTGGGGGGATGGGTTAGCCTGGTG
>NW_027400239.1:0-532 GCF_003265705.2 Callorhinus ursinus
TCTTCCCATCCTTGTACCACGTCACCTCTGTCTGGGCCTGGGCCACCTCACAGCTCAGGGTGGCGCTGGACCCCGCCTTGGCCTGCACCTCACTGCGTGCTGACTGCTCCTTGGCAAACACCACAGAGGGCTCTGAGGACAGAGAGAGATGCACATCATCAAAGACACCATGTACGTTAGGAAGGTAACACGGGGGGAAGAAAGACTGAAGAGGGAGGAAGGGGACCTAAAACTTCTCAGGCTCTGCATCAGCTGCGTGGTCTGGAAACCCCGACTGGCCTCTTGACAATGAGTAACACAATCTATGGACCCATTGGATCAACACTGTGCGTGGGAGAACACACATTCTCTCACTGCTCTGCATGGAGTGTTCAAGCTCTACGTTGGCTGACCTAGTGAGGACCCTACATTCTACCACTCCTCCACGAGTGCTCTTCCAAGTGGGACCGTACAGTCTATGACTGCTCCACCTGGACTGTCCCTGGTGGGGACCATATATTGTATCACTGCTCCACCTGGGCTGTCCCTGGTG
>NW_027400239.1:542-3972 GCF_003265705.2 Callorhinus ursinus
GACCATATATTGTATCACTGCTCCACCTGGACTGTCCCTGGTGGGGACCATATATTGTATCACTGCTCCACCTGGGCTGCCCCTGGTGGGGACCACACATTCTACCACTCCTCCATGAGGTCATTTCCAGGTGGGACCACACATTATCTTTCCTTTTTTAAATTTTATTTTATTATGTTATGTTAGTCACCATACAGGACCACACATTCTATCATTCCCCCCGTGGGCTGTTCCAGGTGGGACTACATATTCTACTACTGCTCCAGGTGGGCTGTTCAGACGGGGCCATACATTCTATCTCTGCTCCACCTGGGCTGTTCCGGCAGGGACCTTCCATGCTGTCAATAATTCTTCTGGGCTGCACCAGGCAGGGATCATACATTCCATCTTACACCATGGGGGCTGTCCCAATCGGGACAATATATCTACCACTGCTCCAGGTGGGCTGTTGAAAGGTGGAGACCACACGTTCTATCACTGCTCCTAATGGAATGACCCAGGTGGGGTCCATACAGTCTATCACTGCTCCTCCTGGGCTGTTCCAGCTGGGACCATTCATTCTATCACTGCTCCTCCTGGGCTGTTCCAGGTGGGACCATACAGTCTCTCACTGCTCCACATGGGCTGTTCCAGATGGGACCACACAGTCTATCAGTGCTCCACCTGGGCTGTTCCATGCAGGGACCTTACATGCTGTCAATGATTCTCCTGCGCTTTTCCAGGTGGGGATCACACATTCTATCCTTACTCCACCTGGACTGTCCTAATGGGACAATATATTCTACCACTGCTCTGGGTGGGCTGTTTATGGTGGAGACCACACATTCTATCCCACACCTAATAGGCTGACCCAGGTGAGGACCAGACATTCTATCACTGCTCCACATGGGCTGCTCAAGGTGGGACCATATATTCTATCCTTTTCCGCGTGGGCCGTCCCAATTGGGACAATATATTCTACCAGTGCTCTAGGTGGGCAGTTTAAAGTGGAGACCACACAATCTATCACTGCCCCTATGGGCTGATCCAAGCGGGGGCCATACAGTCTCTCACTGTTCATCGTGGCCTATTCCAGTTGGGATACATTCTATCCTTACTCCATGTGGGCTGTCCCAATAGGGACAATATATTCTTTTTTAAAATGTTTTTATTGTTATCTTAATCACCATACATTATATCATTAATTTTTGATGTAGTGTTCCATGATTCATTGTTTGTGCATAACACCCAGTGCTCCACGCAGAACATGCCCTCTTTAATACCCATCACCAGGCCAACCCATCCCCCCACCGCCCTCCCCTCTAGAACCCTCAGTTTGTTTCCTGAGATTAAGAATTCCTCATATCAGGGAGGTCATATGATACATATCTTTCTCTGATTGACTTATTTCACTCAGCATAACACTCTCCAGTGTCATCCACGTCGTTGCAAATGGCAAGATCTCATTCCTTTTGATGGCTGTATAATATTCCATTGTGTATATATACCACATCTTTATCCATTCATCTGTCGATGGACATCTTGGCTCTTTCCACAGTTTGGCTATTGTGGACATTGCTGCTATAAACATTGGGGTGCACGTACCCCTTCGGGTCCCTACATTTGTATCTTTGTGGTAAATACCCAGTAGTGCAATTGTTGGATCATATGGTAGCTCTATTTTCAACTGTTTGAGGAAACTCCATACTGTTTTCCAGGGTGGCCGCACCAGCTTGCATTCTCACCAACAGTGTAGGAGGGTTCCCCTTTCTCTCCATCCCCGCCAACACCTGTCGTTTCCTGACTTGTTCATTTTACCACTTCTGACGGGTGTGAGGCGGTATCTCATTGAGGTTTTGATTTGGATTTCCCCAATGCCGAGCGATGTTGAGCACTTTTTCATGTGTCTGTTGGCCATTTGGATGTCTTCTTTGGAAAAATGTCTGTTCCTGTCTTCTGCCCATTTCTTGATTGGATTATCTGTTCTGTGGGTGTTGAGTTGGATAAGTTCTTTACAGATTTTGGATACTAGCCCTCTATCTGATATGTCATTTGCAAATATTTTCTCCCATTCTGTTGGTTGTCTTTTTCTTTTGTGGACTGTTTCCTTTGCTGTGCAAAAGCTTTTTATCTTGATGAAATCCCAATAGTTCATCTTTGCCCTTGCTCCCCTTGCCTTTGGCGATGTTTCTAGGAAGAAGTTGCTGCGTCTGAGGTCGAAGAGGTTGCTGCCTGTGTTCTCCCTTAGGATTTTGATGGACTCCTGTCTCATGTTTAGGTCTTTCAACCATTTTGAGTCTATTTTTGTGTGCAGTGTAAGGAAATGGTCCAGTTTCATTCTTCTGCGTGTGTTTCTCCAATTTTCCCAACACCATTTGTTGAATAGGCTGTCTTTTTTCCATTGGACATTCTTTCCTGCTTTGTCAAAGATGAGTTGACCATAGAGTTGAGGGTCCATTTCTGGGCTCTCTATTCAGTTCCATTGATCTATGTGTCTGTTTTTGTGCCAGTACCATAATGTCTTGATGATGACAGCTTTGGAATAGAGCTGGAAGTCGGGAATTGTGATCCCGCCAGCTTTGCTTTTCTTTTTCAACATTCCTCTGGCTATTCGGGGTCTCTTCTGGTTCCATACAAATTTTAGGATTATTTGTTCCATTTCTTTCAAAAAAGTGGATGGTATTTTGTTGGGGATTGCACTGAACGTATAGATTGCTCTAGGTAGCATTGACATCTTCACAATGTTTATTCTTCCAATCCATGAACATGGAATATTTTTCCATTTCTTTGGGTCTTTCTCAATTTCTTTCATGAATATTTTATACTTTTCTGAGTACAGATCCTTTGCCTCTTTGGTTAAATTGATTCCTAGATATCTTATGGTTTTGGGTGCCATTGTAAATGGGATCGACTCCTTCATTTGTCTCTCTTCTGTCTTGTTGTTGGTGTATAGGAATGCCACTGATTTCTGTGCATTGACTTTGTATCCTGCCACTTTACTGAATTCCTGTATGAGTTAGCAGTTTTGGGGTGGAGTCTTTTGGGTTTTCCACATAAAGTATCATATCATCTGCAAAGAGTGACAGTTTGACTTCCTCTCTGCCGATTTGGATACCTTTGATTTCTTTTTGTTGTCTGATTGCTGTGGCTAGGACTTCTAATACTAGGTTGAATAGCAGTGGTGATAGTGGACTTCCCTGCCCCATCCTGACCTTAGGGGGAAAGCTCTCAGCCTTTCCCCATTGAGAATGATATTCGCTGTAAGGGACATATATTCTACCACTGCTCCAGGTGGGCTGTTTTAGGTCGAGATCACACATTCTATCACTCCTCTTAATGGGTGACCCTTTGGGGACCATACAGTCTATCACTGCTCCAAGTGGGCTGTACAAGGTGGGACCATACATTCTATCCTTATTCCACGTGGGCTGTCCCAATTGGGACAATATAT
>NW_027400239.1:3982-4662 GCF_003265705.2 Callorhinus ursinus
ATCTCTGCTGCACATGGCCGTTCCTGGTGGGGACCTTACATTCTATCACTGATCTACGTAGGCTGTTCCAGGTGGGATCACACATCATACCACTGCTCCACCTGGGCTGTTCCAGGTGGGGACCACACATTCTATCAGTGCCGCACCTGGGCTGTTCCAGGCGGGGAACTTACATTCTATCACTGATCTATAGGCTGTTCCAGGTGGGGGCCACACATCATACCACCCTTCGACCTGGGCTGTTCCTAGTGGGGACCACACATTCTCTGACTGCTCTGCAGGAGCTCCCCTAGGTGGGGACCATCGCTTGAAACACCAGTAACAGAGCACAAGTATACCCAAACCTCCCACGTACACGTTCCCATCCAAACTCTCTTGCCTCAGCCACGTGTGTGAGAATAGCAGGCAGAGGAGGGACATATGAAGGGATATGTGTAATGGAAAGTGTTCCAGAGTCTGCCTGAACTCTGTGCTATTCCCATCATCACCCCTCGATCAAGGCTAGAGTCTGAACCCAAATTACCGACCTGCAACATCCAGGTGGAAGGACACCTTCTGGCCGCCGGCCTCACAGCTGTACTCCCCAGCGTCTGCCTTGCCCACCTGCTGCACCACCAGCCGCCTGCTGCAGCCCTTGGCCTCCACGTGCACTCTGGAGCTCGCACTCAGCTTCTTCCCAT
>NW_027400239.1:4672-5889 GCF_003265705.2 Callorhinus ursinus
GGGACCATACAGGCTATCACTGTTCCACGTCAGCTGCTCAAGGTGGGTCAATATATTCTACCCCTGCTCTAGGTGGTTTTTCAGGTGCAGAAGAGACATTCGATCTCTGCTCTACATGGGCCATTCCTGGTGGGAACCTTACATTCTATCACTGATCTACGTAGGCTCTTCCAGGTGGGGGCCACAATCCTACCACTGCTCCACCTGGGCTATTCCAGGTGGGGACCACACATTCTATCACTGATTTACGTAGGCTGTTCCAGGTGGGGACCACACATTCTGTGACTGTCTGCGTGACCTGTCCTAAGTGGCGACCATCGATTGAAACACCAGTAACAGAGCACAAGTATACCCAAACCTCCAATGTCCACGTTCGCATCCAAACTCTCTTGCCTCAGCCACGTGTGTGAGAATAGCAGGCAGAGGAGGGACATATGAAGGGATATGTGTAATGGAAAGTGTTCCAGAGTCTGTCTGAAATCTATGCTATTCCCATCATCACCCCTCGATCAAGGCCAGAGTCTGAACCCAAATTACCGACCTGCGACATCCAGGTGGAAGGACACCTTCTGGCCCCCGGCCTCACAGCTGTACTCCCCAGCGTCCGCCTTGCCCACCTGCTGCACCACCAGCCGCCTGCTGCAGCCCTTGGCCTCCACGTGCACTCTGGAGCTCGCACTCAGCTTCTTCCCATCCTTGTACCACGTCACCTCTGTCTGGGCCTGGGCCACCTCACAGCTCAGGGTGGCGCTGGACCCCGCCTTGGCCTGCACCTCACTGCGTGCTGACTGCTCCTTGGCAAACACCACAGAGGGCTCTGAGGACAGAGAGAGATGCACATCATCAAAGACACCATGTACGTTAGGAAGGTAACACGGGGGGAAGAAAGACTGAAGAGGGAGGAAGGGGACCTAAAACTTCTCAGGCTCTGCATCAGCTGCGTGGTCTGGAAACCCCGACTGGCCTCTTGACAATGAGTAACACAATCTATGGACCCATTGGATCAACACTGTGCGTGGGAGAACACACATTCTCTCACTGCTCTGCATGGAGTGTTCAAGCTCTACGTTGGCTGACCTAGTGAGGACCCTACATTCTACCACTCCTCCACGAGTGCTCTTCCAAGTGGGACCGTACAGTCTATGACTGCTCCACCTGGACTGTCCCTGGTGGGGACCATATATTGTATCACTGCTCCACCTGGGCTGTCCCTGGTG
>NW_027400240.1:0-5888 GCF_003265705.2 Callorhinus ursinus
GTAGGGTCAGAGGGAGAAGCAGACTCCCCGCTGAGCAGGGAGCCCGACGTGGGACTCGATCCCGGGACTCCGGGATCATGACCTGAGCCGAAGGCAGTTGCTTAACCAACTGAGCCACCCAGGCGCCCGAGAAAAATATTTTTAAAAACAGAATTCAGGAATTCCGAGTTCCAGACTACCCAGCAGTCTCCTTAGTAGCCTTGTAAACTTGGGTAAGTCAATTTATCACTAAACCAGTGGGCTTGGGAAATGGGCCCTTTCTGGCTGAGAGAGCTTTTGTGAGGATAGTAGTCATGTGTAGACAACAGGCTCACAGACAAGGGGGTGGTGCCTTCTCCCTGGTATGCCCTATCCTGGACCCCGCCTACTGGAGTGACCCTTCTATAGATGCTGGGTCAAGCTTTGCAAAGAAAGGCCTTTGTAGCTGTTGTCTACTCCCTCCAGAATGCCAAGGGGCCGTATGTTGTGTTAAAACACAGGTGCACGCTGCTGCCTTTATCTGCCAAGGAACCCTCAGCTTGGGATCAAAGGTTCTGAGCTGAAAGGGCCTTCAGAGAAGCCCATGCAAGGGAAGAGGGGGGCTGCAACGCACAAGGGCTTGGGGTGCAGGCCTGGCCCAGGCAGCCTGGCATCAGACGGAGATGCAGATTGGGTGAAGCTGGTCTGCAAACATATTTTCTTTAGTTCCTAGTGTGCTCAAAATATTTTTTGATTAGTTGACAAAATTTACAAACATGGAGTTTGGTTGCACAACAGCGTGAATGTACTTTTAATGCCACGGAATTGTACACTTAAAAATGGTTAAAATGGTAAATTTTATGTTCTGTATATTTTACTACAATTTAAAATCTATCTGTAGACTGACATGTAAATGTAGTTGTTCCTTTAAGACCAAGAAAAGCATTTTTTAAAGAAAAGTATTTTTATGAATCATAAACATTCCAAATAAATTTAAAAAAAGAATAAATTCAACTATAGTCCTCTTGTTTGGTTTTTTTTAAGATTTTATTTATTTATTTGACAGCACACAAGCAGGGGGAGCGGCAGAGGGAGATGGAGAAGCAGGTTCTTGGCTGAGCAGGGAGCCCCATGCAGGGCTTGATCCCAGGACCCCGGGGATCATGACCTGAGCTGAAGGTAGATGCTTAACCGACTCAGCCACCCTGGCGCCCCAACTATAGTCCTCATAGAAAGAATATTTTCATTATAAAATATTTAAAAGTGAGAGCCAAAGGGCGTCTGGGTGGCTCAGTCGGTTGAACGACCCATTCTGGGTTTCAGCTCAGGTCATGATCTCAGGGTGGTGAGATCGAGCCCTGCATCAAGCTCCGTGCTGGGCATGGAGTCTGCCTGAGATTCTGTCTCTCCCTCTGTCCCTCCCCCCACCCGTGTGCATGCTCTTTCCAAAATAAATAAATAAAAAAATCTTTAAAAAAAAAAAGCAAGGACCAAACACTTCTATACCATTAATAAAATGTTAAAAAAGAACAGTGAGTAATCCAGATTTTGAGTGTCTGCTAAAACACTGGAAACTCTAGAAACTTATCTGTAATTGGCAAGAAAGGCCTGGTAATGCTATGGCAACAAACCATCACAAAACCTCAATGGCTTAAAACAACAGATTTCCTTCTTGTTTATGTCATATGACCATTGCAGGTTGGGCAGTCTGGAGGATTTGGCTCTGTGCAAATGATTTTTGCTCAGGGACCCAGGTTGAGGGAGATTCCCCAAGTGGAATGATATTGAGTATGGGGGCTAGTGTGGGGAGGGAAGACCTAGGCAAATAATCACTAGCTCCAAAGACTTCTCTTCCTGGAAGAGGTATGTGTCTCTTCTGCTCACGTTGTGTTGGCCAAAGCAGGGCATGTGGTCATGCCTGTCTATAAGGGTGCAGGACAGAATAATCCTGCCAGGCACCTAGAAGGAGGGGGAAACAGCTATGTCAGAAAATAATACAACACAAGAAGTCATCAAAATGAAAAGAACAGCATAGGGAATATAGTCAGTAATATTGTAATAATGTTATATGGTGACAGATGGTGAGAACATTTATCATGGTGAGCATTGAGTAATGTATAGAATTGCTGAAGCCCTATGTGGTACACCTGAAATCAATATAATATTGCCTGTCAATTATACTTTGATTAAAATATATATATATACACAAATGACCACCCAGGACTCTTCAGATAAGGCATGAGCTCTTTGGGCCACCACAGTCCCCAGCACTCCTTAGGGTGCTCCTAGCAGCCAAAGATCAGAGGACATGTGTCATGCTTTCCTCGGGCTCCTTTATTCTCTGGCAGACTTCTCCAGGTGTCAGGGACTTAAAGCTGTGTTTAATGAGAGATACTAGACAAACCTGTGTGCAATTCCTGTTTTGGGCAATCAACCTCGCCGAACCTCAGTTTCTTTCCCTGTAGGATAAAGATAATAATTAGACCTAGGGCGCCTGGGTGGCTCAGTTGGTTAAGCGACTGCCTTCGGCTCAGGTCATGATCCTGGAGTCCCGGGATCGAGTCCCACATCGGGCTCCCTGCTCAGCGGGGAGTCTGCTTCTCCCTCTGACCCTCTTCCCTCTCATGCTCTCTCTCTCTCATTCTCTCTCTCTCAAATAAATAAATAAAATCTTTAAAAAAAAAAGATAATAATTAGACCTATCTCAATAATTAGTATTATTGTGAGAAATAAGACAATGTTCATAAAATGTTCAGTTCCGGGCCTGGTATATAAGTACTCACAAGCCACTCTTAGGGTTATGCCAGGTTACTTTCTTTTTTTTTTTTTTTTAAGATTTTATTTATTTGAGAGAGAGAGAGCAGGGGGAGGGACAGATGGAGAGGGAGAGAGAGAATCTCAAGCAGACATTGCACTGAGCGAGGAGCCCCATACAGGGCGCAATCTCACAATCCTGAGATCATCACCTGAACTGAGATCAAGAGTTTGATGCCTAACTGAGCCACCCAGGTGGCCCCCAAGTTACTTTTTAAATTATATAATACATGGAAAGGTTTTTCTTAAAGATTTATTTATTTATTTATTTATTTATTTATTTATTTATTTGAGAGGGAGAGAGGGAGGGAGCATGAGCAGGGGTTAGAGGGAGAGGGAGAAGCAGGCTCCTTGCCGAGCAGGGAGCCCGATGCGGGGCTCCATCCCAGGACCCCGGGACCATGACCTGAGCTGAAGGCAGACGCTTAACCAACTGAGCCACCTAGGCGCCCCTACATGGAAAGTTTCTTAATGTAAAAATTTTTATTTTTGTATTTTATTTTTTTTTAAGATTTTATTTATTCATTTTAGATACAGAGATAGAGAGAGAGCACGAGCAGGGGAGAAGCAGAGGGAGAGGGAGAAGCAGGCTCCCTGCCGAGCCAGGAGCACAATGTGGGGCTTGATCCCAGGACCCTGGGATCATGACCTGAGCCGAAGGCAGGCGTTTAACCATCTGAGCAACCCAGGCACCCCAATGTAAAAATTTTTAAACATCCAGATAAACATCCTTCAAACCCTCATTATCCATGTCTTCCACAGAGGAAGTAACTACTATCAGATTGCTGTACAGTCTTTTTAAAATTTATTTTTTTTAAGATTTTATTTGAGAGAGAGAGAGTGAGCACAAGCCAGGAAGACAGGCAGAGGGAGAGGGAGAAGCAGATTCCCTGCTGAGCAGAGAGCTCAACTTGGGGCTCAATCCCAGGACCCTGGGATCATGACCTGAACTGAGGGCAGACACTCTACCAATTGAGCCACCCAGGTGCCCCAACCTCTATACATTCTTTCGAGACCTTGTTCTGTAGTTTCACAAACACTGATAAACACATAATGCATATATTGTTTTTGGTATTTTTTAAAGCATGCATGACATACTGTACATAATTTGTTAAGATGCTCTTTTTAATAAACTACGTGCTCTGGGGATTTATGTTATATATGGGTACTATTATAATATGTGTTTTAAAATTTTTTAAATCCTGCAGATTACTAGGATTTGCCATGGATCCCAGAATTCTCAAATCACCTGGAAAGCTGTCTCTGTAGCATTACCTGATGGTATGCTTGAGGACATGAAAGTATATTCCAGGCTTTCAGGGATTTCTGAGGAGGCCAACCCCTTTTCTTACTTGGGCTATATTCTTCTTCCCTGGGTAGTATTGACAAATAGGTAAATGAACATGGGCTTGAAGTCAGAGAGTCCTAGTTTCCAGCCCCAGCTGTGTGACCTTGGGCTAGTTGCTTACCCTCTCTGAGCCTGTTTCTGAGAAATGAGAAATATGGTTGTTGTCAACATTAAATGAGATCATCTTTATAGAGAATATTCACAAGGTTGCCTGGCTTATGGCCAGTATTCCATAGAGTTTCAGGAAAGTGATGTTGGCAGTCAATGCCAAAAAGAAGGAATCCAATTAGGCATGTGTTCCTACGCCAGTAAAGGGTCTCTTTAGATTTTTGTATGGTAAGGAGCAAAAGGAAAAGATGTTAGTAGTCTGGTAGGCAGGCTGATTAAAACTTTGATGCTTCGGGACGCCTGGGTGGCTCAGGCGTTGGGCGTCTGCCTTCCGCTCCGGTCATGGTCCCAGGGTCCTGGGATCGAGCCCCACATCGGGCTCCCTGCTCGGCGGGAAGCCTGCTTCTCCCTCTCCCACTCCCCCTGCTTGTGTTCCCTCTCTCACTGTGTCTCTCTCTGTCAAATAAATAAAATCTTAAAACATAAAAAATAGTTAATTTTAATATTAATAGAAATAATTGCCCCATGGCATCGCTCCCCCTTTTTTACTTTTTCCATGATTCTGCACTTTGCAGATTGCTCTGTAACTGTACACATAGATTTGCCTCATTTTCTCTATGGTTGTATGACAGTCCACTGTAAGAGTAGTTCCATATAGCTCCATATTTGGGTGGTTTCCTGTGTCTGTCTAGTACAAGCAGTGCTGTCATGTTATTACACTAGATCTTTGTTCACAGGTGAGAGTTTAATGGTTAAAGACATATACAGGCACATATTTTTAAGCATCCTGAATAAATGATTAGCTACGTTTGGGAAACACTGATCAAGTTGATATTCTTAGGATCATTCCTTACCTAATATGACCCCCCCAAACTGTTTTCTGGGGTCCTGGCCATGTTTCTTCCTACCCTGATTCTCATAGCTTTGGGGAGATTTGGCAGAAAGAGAAGGGGGTGAAGTAGTGTACAGGAGAGGTTTGCAGACTTTGTCAATGGAGAGAAAGACCAGCAGGAGGCTAGGGACTCTCTCCTACGTGACTCAGGAAGCCAGATCAGGGTCTCTGAGCTTTGGCACTGCTGACTTTTTGCCTGGAAAATCCTTTGTCATGGCAGGGGTGTGGGGAGGGTGGAGGGTGTCTCTCCTGTGCATCTGTGCCTCCCTGGCCTCTGCCCATTAGATGCCTGTAGTCCCTCTACCCAGTTGTGACTGAAGCCGTAAGTCTCCTGGAGGGAAAATCTCCCCTGACTCCTCTGCCTTAGAAACAGGGCTCCAGACGATTCACTGGTGATAAATTACTCACTGAACATTTACTACGTATCTAGCACCTGGGGCCTGAGGGTTTTAAGATCTGAGTGGGGAAGCTACCACAGGAGAATGTCAACTTGCCCTCTCCCATGGAAGACAGCAATGGCCACGTGAAGTTCTTGTCCACGTTCTTCCTCTGGTAACCCAGTTCCCCTTGCTTTCTTTCTACCTCCCCTGACGCAACACAGTACATGAACACAGTCTCATTGTGCAACTTCAAATAATCCATTATCCTTGTCACTCCCAACCTAGGGGATTCTCTTGGGGGAATAACTATTGTTTTAAATTTAGAACTCTTCCTATGCACTTACATATTGATTTTAACATACAGAAATCAGGAGTTTTTTGCTTTTTT
>NW_027400241.1:0-5887 GCF_003265705.2 Callorhinus ursinus
TAGGGATTTCATCACATCTGTAGATTGCTTTGGTTGTTATGGACATGTGAACATGATTAACTCTTCCGGTTAATGAGCAGGACGTATGCTTCCGTTTATTTGTGTCGTTCTCTGTTTCTTTGACCCATACACGCCCCCTCAACATACATGTGTTTTTCCTTCCTTTTCCAACATGTTTTCAGTGTACCAGATCTTTCTCATTCTTGGTTACTTTTCTCCAAGATTTTTTTTTCTTGATGCAATTGTAAATGGCATTGCTTTCTTATTTTCTCTTTGGGAATATTTGTCATCTGTACACAGAAATGCAACAAGTTGGGACACCTGTGTAGCTCAGGCAGTTAAGCATCTGTCTTTGGCTCAGGTCTCCATCCCGGGGTGCTGTCATCGAGACCCGCAGTGGACTTCCTGCTCAGTGGGTAGTCTGCATCTCCCTCTCCCTCTGCTGCTCACCCTGCTTGTGCTGTCTCCCTCTGTCAAATAAATAAAGTCTTTAAAAAATGAAATGCAACAGGTCTCTGTATATTGACTTTGTATCCTGCAGCTTTAGGGAATTTGTTTATTCTAACATTTTTTTGGTGGAATCTCTACGGAATTCTATATATAGTATCATGTCATTTGCAAATACTAACAGTTTTCCTATTTGGATTTCATCTTTTCTTTCTTTTTTTCTTTTCGTCTGAATGCTTTGGCTAGGGCTTTCAATACTGTGTTGAATGAAATGGGTGAGAGTGGGCATCTTTGTCTTGTTTTTTTTGTCTTTTTATTTTTTTTATAATATGTTATATATTTATTCATGAGGGTCAGAGACAGAGGGAGAGAGGCAGAGGCAGAGAGAGATGCAGGCTCCCCGCCTAGCAGGAATCCGGATGCAGGACTCGATCCCAGGACTCTGGAATTGTGACCCGAGCCGAAGGCAGATGCTTAACCATCTGAGCCACACAGGCACCCTCTTTGTCTTGTTTTTGATCTTAGTGGAAATGTTTTCAGCTTTTCACCCTTGGGTATGAGGTCAGCTGTGAGCTTTTCATATATAAACTTTGATAGCTAGAGGTATGTTCCCTCTATACACAGATGGTTTAGAGTTTTTATCATAAATGCATATTAAACTGTCAAGTGTTCTTGTTGAGGTACAGCGGAATGTGGGGCTTTGCTGGCATAGGTGTGCAGATTTCTCCAGGTCAGAGACCTTTCTTTAGTATCAAATGACGCAGGATCCTTCTCAGTGGCAGCCTGAGTTCTCTCCTATTATTGAGGTGTCCCCAGTGCCCAGCGCTTTGTAGCCAGGACTCTCAGGAAAAACCCATCAGAACCGAAACCAGGGTTAGGGTTCGGGACTATGGGCATGACAGGCCCGATGTGCTAGCACTGTGGCACGCTTTCCAGGGGACTGAGTTGAGGGCGTGGATCAGGATGAATGTCATGCCAGGGATTTTGGCCAGGGGGCCGCTGAAATTGGGGGTTCTCTAGGATGGGCATCCGGAGTTCCCAATGGCGATGTTTCCTTCTGTGTGTCAGTCGGAGTCCTCTGGTATTGCTCAGTTGTCCCCAAACCCTGGAGTTTAGAGGAAGGCCTCTGGGGACAGACCCTCCACAAGCCAAAATAGGTTTAAGGTTAGGGCTTATGTGCCTGGCAGGCCCAATCTACTAAAACAGTGGTGAGCTTCCCAGGGAGCTGAGTTGTGGGCATGGGTCAGGGTGATTGCCAGGCCCAGGATTTTAGGCCCAACCACTGAATGTGGGAGATTGATGCGGTGGACATGCGGGTTTCTCTTGCCATGAATGCTTTCTGGAGTTCAAACGGTGAGGTTTCCTTCTGGGTGTAGGCTGAGTCTTCTGGTACTTCTCAGGTGGTCCCAATTCCTGGGGCTTTGGAAACAGGCCTCTGAGGACCGACTCCAGAGAATCAAACCTAGGTTATGGTAGGGCCTTAGGGGCTTGGCAGGCTGAATCTACGGGCACTATGGCTAGCTTCCCGGGGGTCTGATTTGAGGCCATGTGTCGGGGTGAGTGTGAAGCTCATGGTTTGCGGCAAGGGTGCCAATGAAAGTGCAGGTGTGCTTTAATGTGCATGCAGTTTACTCCTGCTCTGAACACTTTCCTGCATTCCAAATGGCGTGTTTTCCTTCTGGGTGACAGGCTGAGTCTTCTGGTCTTGCTGGAGCCAGGCTTCACAGACAGATCCCTCAGATGCCTCTGTAGGGTGACGGTTAGGATCTGGGGGCACGGCAGGCCTGACGTGCAAGCACTGTAGCCTGCTCAGTGGGGTTTGTGTAGAGGGCGTGTGTCAGGGTGAGTGTCAGGATCATTGTTGGCTGCCATAGGGCGCCAAATTTGTCTGTTGGCTGGGATGGGCATTCAGAGTTCTCAGGTTCTGAACACTCTCCGGAGTTGCAAGTAGTGTGTTTGAATTCTTTTCGGCAAGCTGAGTCGTCTGGTGTCACTCAGGTATTGCCATCCCTGGGGCTTTGGAGCCAGGCTTCTGGGGATCGAAACTCAGAAGCCAACCTAGGGATACCATTACGGCCTAGGGTCATTTCATCCCTGATCTGCCCACGCTGCGGCAACCTTCGGGGTGTGGGCGATATTTAGTCACTGTGAGTGTCTTGCTCCTCCTTTCGGCCGGGGGAACTGCTGAAAGTGTGGGTTCCCTGGGGCAGGCTTGCAGCGCTCTCGTGCTGTGAATCCTTTCCGGGGTTCCCACCGGCGGGGTTTCTTTCTGGGTAGCAAGCTGATTCCTCTGGTATTGCTCAGGTGTCCCATGTCCGTGGGGATCTGGAGCGAGACCTGCGGGAAGAAGGCACTCAGGAGCCCACCTAGGGTGGGGGTTAGGCCCTAGCGTCATGGCAGGCAGAGCTCTCCTGGTCTAAGTGTTTTCAGAAGTGCCAAACGGTGCATTTTGCTTTTTGGTGTCAGTCTGTGTCCTCTGGTATTGCTCAGGTGGCCCAAATCCCTGGGACATGGAGCCATGGACCTAGGGAGAGACCTCTCAGAAGCAACGTGAGTTTTATGGTTAGTTTAGGGCCCAGGTGCACGGCATTCCTGGTGTGCGGTAACTGTGCCGAGCTTGGGATGGGCGGTGTGTCTTGAGCGTGGGAGTCAGGGTGAGTGTCAGGCTCAGGGATTGCGGCCCAGGCACGTTGAACTCGGGGCTCGTGGGGACGGTCCGGCACAGTTCTCCCACTCGGAATGCTTACCGGAGTTGCCAATGGCACGTTTTCCTTTTTCGTGTCTTCTGAGTCCTCTGGTCCTGGTCAGGTGTCCCAAGTCCCTGAGGCTTTGGAGTCAGGCTCTGGGGCCACACCCTGCTCGGAAGCCAAGCTAGGGTGAGGCTTAGAGCTGAGGGGCATTACAGGCCTGATGTGCTGGTGCTGTGATGAACTTCCCGGGGTCTGAGTTGAGGCCGTGGGTTGGCGAGGGGTGTCAGGCTCAGGGATTGCGGCCCGGGCACGTTGAACTCGGGGTTCGTGGGGACGGACGGGCACATTTCTCCTGCTCCGAATGATTACCGGAGTTCCCCATGGCACTTGTTCCTGTTTATTGGCAGGCTGAATCCTCTGGCCCTGGTCAGGTGTCCCCGGTCCCTGGGGCTTTGGAGCCGGGCGCCTGGGGACAGAGCCTTCAGAAGCCCCCATGAGGTCCCGCTTAAGGCCAAGGGGCATGGCAGCACTGATGTGCAAGCACTGTAGCCAGCTCTTGGGGGATTTGTCTTGAGGGAGTGGGTCAGGTTGAGCGCCAGTCCCAGGGTTGGCCGCCTGAGGGCGCCAAGTTCGTGCGTTGGTTGGGATGGGCATTCTGAGATGTCCTGTTCTGAACGCTCTCCGGAGCTGCAAGGCCTGCGTTTGAATTCTTTGTGGTGTTGGAGTCCTCAGATGTCGCTCAGTTACTGCCATCCGTGGGGCTTTGGAGCCAGCCGTCTGGATCCAGGAACTTAGAAGCCAACCTAGGCATAGACCTAGGGCCTAGGGTCATTGGAGCCGTGATCTGGCCATGCTGGGGCCAGCTTTGGGGAGCGGAGGATCCGAGTCGGGGTTGTGGGTCCGGATGAGTGTCAGGCTCAGGTTTGGAGGGCAGGGGGCCGTTGAAAGTGGCATTTTGCCAGGATGGACACGCAGAGTACTCCTATTCGGAAAGCGTTGCCCCGAGTTCCCAGCGGTGAGGCCCAGGAATGATAGGGTGAGGGCGTAGGGGCAGAGCAGGCCTGACGTGCCAGCACTGTGGCCTCCTTCCCTGGGGGTTTGTCTTGAGGTCCTGTGTCAGGTTGGGCTTCAGGCTCAGGGCTGGCCGCCAGAGGGCGTAAAATTTGTGCATTTCTTGGGATGGGCATTCAGAGTTCTTCTGTTCTGAATGCCTTCCTGAGTTCCCAATGGCGCGTTTTCCTTCCGGGTGGCAGCCTGAGTCCCTCAGTATTGATCGGGTGTCCCGAATCTTTGGGGCTTTGGAACCAGAGTCTGGGGACTGACCCCTCCACAGCCAACGTCGGGTGAACTTTGGGACATAGGGACACGGGAGGCCTGTTGTGCCGGCGCCGCGTCGAGGTTCCCGGGGGTGAGGGTCGCGGCGTTGGTCAGCATGAGTGTCTTTAGTCAGCGTGAATGTCTTGCTCCACTTTTCAGCTGGGGGACCGCTGAAAGTGTGGGTTCCCTGTGGTGGGCGTGCAGCGCTCTTGTGCTAAGAATCCTTTCTGTGGTTCCCACTGGCCGGGTTTCGTTCTGGGTGGCAAGCTGAGTCTTTTGGTATTGCTCAGGTGTCCCCTGTCCTTGCGGCTCTGGAGCTTGACCTGCGGGAAGAAGGCACTCAAGAGCCCTACTAGGGTTGGTGTTAGGCCCTAGGGGCACGGCAGGCAGAGCTCTCCTGGTCTCAGCACTTTCAGAACTGGAAACGGCGCATTTTGCTTTGTGGTGTGAGTCTCTGTCCTTTGGTATTGCCCAGGTGGCCCAAATCCCTGGGGCATGGAGCCAGGGACCTAGGGAGAGACCTCTCCGAAGCCACGTGAGGGTTAGGGTTAGGGTTAAGGCCCAGGTGCACGGAACTCCTGGTGTGCGTTAACGGTGGTGAGCTTGGGATGGGCCCTGTGTCTTGAGGGCGGGAGTCAGGTTGAGTGTCAGGCTCAGGATTTGCCGTCAGGCGGCGCGGAAAGTGCAGTTTCGCCGGGATGGGCTTTCAACGTTCTGCTCTGAATGCTTTCCAGAGATCCCAGTGGTGTGGTTTCCTTCTGGGTGGCAGCCCGAGTCCCTTGATACTGCTCGGCTGTCCCGAATACCTGGTGCTTTGGAGCAAGGCTCTGGGGAGGGACGTTCAGAAGCGAACCTCGGGTTAGGCTTGGGGCTGGGGGGCATGCCAGGCCTGATGTGATGGCGCTGTGATGATCTTCCTGGGGACTGAGTTGAGGCCGTGGGTCAGGGGGGAGTGTCAGGCTCAGGGATTGCAGCCTGGGTACGTTGACCTCGGGGTTCGTTGGGATGGACCAGCACAGTTCTGCTCGGAAAGCTTTCTGGAGTTCCCCATGGCATGTATTCCTTTTTAGTGGCAGGCTGAATCCTCTGGGCCCGGTCAGGTGTCCCCTTTCCCTAGGGCTTTGGAGCCAGGCCCCTGAGGGGAATAGACCCCTCAGAAGTCCCATAGGGTCACGGTTAATTCCTGGGGGATGGCAGGCCTGACGTGCAAGGCCTGTAGTCCCCTCTGGGGCGTTTGTCTTGAGGGTGAGGGTCAGGTTGAGCATCCGGCTCAGGGTTGGCTGCCAGAAGGCGCCAAATGTGTGCATTGGCTGGGATGGGCATTCAGATTTCTCGTGTTCTGAACGCTTTCCAGAGTTGAAAGTTGTCTGTTTGAATTCTTTTTGGCATTGGAGTCCTCTGCTGTCGCTCAGTTACCGCCATCCATGGGGGGC
>NW_027400242.1:0-5887 GCF_003265705.2 Callorhinus ursinus
AATTTTTTTATTGTTATGTTAATCACCATATATTACATCATTAGTTTTTGATGCAGTGTTCCATGATTCATTGTTTGTGCATAACACCCAGTGCTCCATGCAGAACGTGCCCTCCTCAATACCCATCACCAGGCTAACCCATCCCCCCACCCCCCTACCCTCTAGAACCCTCAGTTTGTTTTTCAGAGTCCATCATCTCTCATGGTTCGTCTCCCCCTCTGACATACTCCCCTTTTCTTCCTCTCCTGTTATCTTCTTCTTTTCCTTTTTTCTTAAAATATGTTGCGTTATTTGTTTCAAAAGTACAGATCTGTGATTCAACAGTCTTGCACAATTCACAGCGCTCACCGTAGCACATACCCTCCCCAATGTCTATCACCCAGCCACCCCATCCCTCCCACCCCCCACCACTCCAGCAACCCTCAGTTTGTTTCCTGAGATTAAGAATTCCCCATATCAGTGAGGTCATGTGATACATGTCTTTCTCTGATTGACTTATTTCACTCAGCATAACACCCTCCAGTTCCATCCACGTCGTTGCAAATGGCAAGATCTCATTCCTTTTGATGGCTGCATAATATTCCATTGTGTATATATACCACAACTTCTTTATCCATTCATCTGTCGATGGGCATCTTGGCTCTTTCCACAGTTTGGCTATTGTGGACATTGCTGCTATAAACATTGGGGTACACGTACCCCTTCGGGTCGCTACATTTGTATCTTTGTGGTAAATACCCAGTAGTGCAATTGCTGGATCGAACGGTAGCTCTAATTTCAACTGTTTGAGGAACCTCCATACTGTTTTCCAGAGGGGTTGCACCAGCTTGCATTCCCACCAACAGTGTAGGAGGGTTCCCCTTTCTCCACATCCCCGCCAACATCTGTCGTTCCCTGACTTGTTAATTTTAGCCATTCTGACGGGTGTGAGGTGGTATCTCATTGAGGTTTTGATTTGGATTTCCCTGATGCCGAGTGATGTTGAGCACTTTTTCATGTGCCTGTTGGCCATTTGGATGTCTTCTTTGGAGAAATGTCTGTTCATGTCTTCTGCCCATTTCTTGATTGGATTATTTGTTCTTTGGGTGTTGAGTTTGATAAGTTCTTTATAGATTTTGGATACTAGCCCTTTATCTGATATGTCGTTTGCAAATATTTTCTCCCATTCTGTCGGTTGTCTTTTGGTTTTGTGGACTGTTTCTTTTGCTGTGCAAAAGCTTTTTATCTTGATGAAATCCCAATAGTTCATTTTTGCCCTGGCTTCCCGTGCCTTTGGCGATGTTTCTAGGAAGAAGTTGCTGCGGCTAAGGTCGAAAAGGTTGCTACCTGTGTTCTCCTTTAGGATTTGGATGGACTCCTGTCTCACGTTTAGGTCTTTCAACCATTTGGAGTCTATTTTTGTGTGTGGTGTAAGGAAATGGTCCAGTTTCATTCTTCTGCATGTGGCTGTCCAATTTTCCCAACACCATTTGTTGAAGAGACTGTCTTTTTGCCATTGGACATTCTTTCCTGCTTTGTCAAAAATAAGTTGACCATAGAGTTGAGGGTCCATTTCTGGGCTCTCGATTCTGTTCCATTGATCTATGCGTCTGTTTTTGTGCCAGTACCATACTGTCTTGATGATGACAGCTTTGTAATAGAGCTGGAAGTCCGGAATTGTGATGCCGCCAGCTTTGCTTTTCTTTTTCAGTATTCCTCTGGCTATTCGGGGTCTCTTCTGGTTCCATACAAATTTTAGGATTATTTGTTCCATTTCTTTGAAAAAAGTGGATGGTATTTGGATGGGGATTGCATTGAATGTGTAGATTGCTCTAGGTAGCATTGACATCTTCACAATGTTGATTCTCCCAATCCATGAGCATGGAACGTTTTTCCATTTCTTTGTGTCTTCTTCAATTACTTTCATGAGTATTTTATAGTTTTCTGAGTACAGATCCTTTGCCTCTTTGGTTAGATTTATTCCTAGGTATCTAATGGTTTTGGGTGCAATTGTAAATGGGATAGACTCCTTGATTTGTCTCTCTTCTGTCTTGTTGTTGGTGTATAGGAATGCCACTGATTTCTGTGCATTGATTTTATATCCTGCTACTTGACTGAATTCCTGTATGAGTTCTAGCAGTTTTGGGGTGGAGTCTTTTGGGTTTTCCACGTACAGTATCATGTCATCTGCAAAGAGGGCCTCACATTCATTTAATAAATATTTTAATAAGAACTATGTCTAGCACACAACAAAAACCAAAAAGACAGGCAAAGAGACAAGACATACAAGAAGACAAGACATGAATGAAAACCAACAAAAGCAAGAGAAAGAACAGCTCCACAGTTGACTTTTAAATTGCCACACTTATACTCAGGAGGCTAAGAAATATAGTTAAGAACACCAACAGAAAGCAGAAAACTAAATGAAAACCAAATGAAAATTCTAAAACTGGAAAATTCAACAAATAAAATTAAGAACGCTGTGGAAGGAGTTAAGCAGTACATTTGACAACTAAAGAGAGAAATCGTAAACTAGAAGATTGCTCAGAAGAAAATATTCAGAATGAAATGAGAGGAAGCAAGGATGAAAAAAATTGGAAGAGACATAAATGAAACTTTGTGAGAACTAACTGATACAAAATTGGAACCCAAGTTCAAACAAAGAACAGGGTATGATATTTGAAGAGACAATGATGGATATTTCAAATTTATGAAAGACATCAGACCATGAAGTCAAGAAGCCCTACAAACCTAAACAGGAAAGATATCAAGGAAAATACACTCAGATACCTTACAGCAATATTGCTCAAAATCAAGTAAAGGATGAAATTTTTTTTTAAAGATTTTATTTATTTATTTGAGAGAGAGAGAGAATGAGAGATAGAGAGCACGAGAGGGAAGAGGGTCAGAAGGAGAAGCAGACTCCCTGCTGAGCAGGGAGCCCGATGCGGGACTCGATCCCGAGACTCCAGGATCATGACCTGAGCCGAAGGCAGTTGCTCAACCAACTGAGCCACCCAGGTGCCCTAAAGGATGAAATCTTAAAGGCAGCTGGACCAAAAAGACCCTGTAACCTTCAAAGGAGCAAAAATAAGACTGATGGCCGACGTATCAACAGAAACAATAAAGCTAGAGACAAAGAATTGAGAGCTTATAAGTGCTGAAAAAATGTCAATCTGCCAACCATGACTACTATACCCATTGAAAATATCTTGTAATAATGAAGGCAAAGTAAAGACATTTTCAGAAAAACCAAGAGAGTCTATCACTCACACTAAAAGAAATGTGAAAAAGTATTCTTCAGATAAAAGGAAAATTACTCCTTCTATGCATAATTAAAATGATGTATACACAATAACAATGTAGATAAGAATAAGAACTTTGCACTGTCCAGGAAGTGCATAATATTTGACTTGGATAAATCAAGGATGCATACTGGAACCACTGGAATAACTGTTGAAATATCTATAAAAGTGAATATAACTTCCATGCTAATAGATGCGGATATGAAGGATATGAAATAATAAAACATTTTTAGTAGTCCTAATGAAGGCAAGAAAGAAAAAAAAGAGAATATAACAGATAAATGAATAGAAAGTACTAAGATGGTAAATTAAAGCCCGAATATATGGGTACTCACACTAAATGTTAATAGAATATATACTCCTTTAAAACACATAGATTGTCAGAATGGATATTAAAAAACAATCTCAAGCATATGACCGTTAAAAGAGTTGTATCTAAAACATAAGGCTGTCGGGTGCCTGGGTGGCTCAGTTGGTTAAGCGACTGCCTTCAGCTTGGGTCATGATCCTGGAGTCCCGGGGTCGAGTCCCGCATCGGGCTCCCTGCTCAGCTAGGAGCCTGCTTCTCCCTCTGACCCTCCCCCCTCTCATGTGCTGTCTCTCTCTCTCATTCTCCTCTCTCAAAATAAATAAATAAATCTTTAAAAAAAAAGAATTATTAAAAAAATAAAACATAAGGCTGTCTATAGAGCAATTATAACAAAAGAATGAAAACTGAAAAGAAAGGTGGTATCATCATATTTATAGCAGACTGAACAGCTTCAAGGCCAAGAATTGCAAGCTGTAAAAAAGGACATTTTGTAATAAAAATAGGTTCAACTTTCCAGGAAGATACAACAGTTCCAAATTCGTATATACTTACTAACATTGTCTCAACTACATATAAAGTTAAATTTGATGAGACTACAAGGAAAAATACACAAATTTGCTGCCAGAGTGAGAGATTTCAGCATATTTCTTGGTAACCCATAGAAGCAGGGAAATCTGTAATATTTTTTTATATGGAGAACATAAAGACAATTCAGTCTTTTTTCCAGTATGGTTGATTGAAATTTGCTTTATTATTGATGAAATTTCAGGGAAGTTCCTTCTGACTTCATAATTCACTACTGGCAAGGTCAAAGTTGGGAAGAGCTCAATCAAATTTCTTTTGTATATGAGCTATAAAATTAGGAAGGATTTTCCACAAAGTCCTTTTGCACCTGTATTTTTGTTAAATATTCCATGTTTTTGATGCCAGTCACCACATCTCAATGACTGGCATCAAAATTATGGGATATTGGAAAGACTATCCCATCTTAAAGATGGATGTATCTCTCAATAAACAGTTTCTGGTTCTGGACATTATTTGTCTCATGATTCTTGGTGGGTTGGCAGAGTGGGCAGTAAGAGTATTTCCGAAAGTCATTCCTCTTTGGCACAGCTAACAATAATGTAATCATCCATGGAAGTGACTGCAACCACATAAATATATCCCACTAAGCTCACACTGAATGAATCCACATCTTAACTTAAGTTGAATTCCCCAAATGACGCAACTACTCCCACATCAATCAACATGAGGGGAAGTACGGACAAGAGAAGGAGAGACAGTGGTCTTAACCAATTATGGATAAAATAAAATACTACTTGGTGTATGACTGTATGAATCCTTGGAGGGGCCCCCACAAGTGAGGAGCCCCAAAGGCTATGGCTTGATTAACTTCATAGCAATTCCGCCCTTGCCTGGCACATACTAGGAGCTCAGTAAATATTTGTTGACTGAGTGAATAAAATCTATATGACTCTGATTCTTACCAATTGGAACAGACGCTAGCCATTAACAACTGGTACAGCCATCCGGGTGAATACCAACTAACTCCTGGCACAGTCCTTCACCCCAATGACTCTTTCAGTGGGATCTCACTGTAGAGTTGCTTTGGCCCAAGAAATGACTTCTGAGGACAGGTTTATCCCTCATATATAATTTAACAGTCTGGATTCAACTTGGGACTGCATCATAGAGTGTGACTCTTGAGTCTGTGAAGAAGTCTAGTGGATCCAAATTTAGCCCCTCCAAAATTGCCATCTTGGCCCTAAACCTAGTATAAAATTTGGGACAGTTAAATAAGCATTGCCCAGATTTAACAATTTAAAGCCATATCCTCACCAATGCGCAAGGAACACAGAAAACTTAGCTACCTTGTAGTTAAAATCTTTTTTTTGTGTGTGTTCTATTCCACTAAAATTTACTGGTCTATCTTGTACTTTGAATGGCTCTTTTGCCTGGGCATGATTTTGAACAACATGCATTGGTTATTTGGAGAATATTGGCTCACTGAGTTATACAGATCTTGCAATTGTTGACGTTTTTCATGATACAATACAAAAAAATTTATTTTTGCTCTTCTCAATCAACATGCTTCTCTAGAGAATGTCAACCATTCTCAAGTGGGTTTTCCACTTCATTCTCTGCCCTTAGGTGCTGAAAGAAGGGATGCTGAATCCCATTTCAGGGACTTGGTGCATACTGGGGGGCCCTTTGCTGCATCTTTCTCACCAGACTCATTTTTTTAAAATTTTTTTATTGTTATGTTAATCACCATATATTACATCATTAGTTT
>NW_027400243.1:0-5886 GCF_003265705.2 Callorhinus ursinus
TAGGGATTTCATCACATCTGTAGATTGCTTTGGTTGTTATGGACATGTGAACATGATTAACTATTCCGGTTAATGAGCAGGACGTATGCTTCCGTTTATTTGTGTCGTTCTCTGTTTCTTTGACCCATACACGCCCCCTCAACATACATGTGTTTTTCCTTCCTTTTCCAACATGTTTTCAGTGTACCAGATCTTTCTCATTCTTGGTTACTTTTCTCCAAGATTTTTTTTTCTTGATGCAATTGTAAATGGCATTGCTTTCTTATTTTCTCTTTGGGAATATTTGTCATCTGTACACAGAAATGCAACAAGTTGGGACACCTGTGTGGCTCAGGCAGTTAAGCATCTGTCTTTGGCTCAGGTCTCCATCCCGGGGTGCTGTCATCGAGACCCGCAGTGGACTTCCTGCTCAGTGGGGAGTCTGCATCTCCCTCTCCCTCTGCTGCTCACCCTGCTTGTGCTGTCTCCCTCTGTCAAATAAATAAAGTCTTTAAAAAATGAAATGCAACAGGTCTCTGTATATTGACTTTGTATCCTGCAGCTTTAGGGAATTTGTTTATTCTAACATTTTTTTGGTGGAATCTCTACGGAATTCTATATATAGTATCATGTCATTTGCAAATACTAACAGTTTTCCTATTTGGATTTCATCTTTTCTTTCTTTTTTTCTTTTCGTCTGAATGCTTTGGCTAGGGCTTTCAATACTGTGTTGAATGAAATGGATGAGAGTGGGCATCTTTGTCTTGTTTTTTTTGTCTTTTTATTTTTTTTATAATATGTTATATATTTATTCATGAGGGTCAGAGACAGAGGGAGAGAGGCAGAGGCAGAGAGAGATGCAGGCTCCCCGCCTAGCAGGAATCCGGATGCAGGACTCGATCCCAGGACTCTGGAATTGTGACCCGAGCCGAAGGCAGATGCTTAACCATCTGAGCCACACAGGCACCCTCTTTGTCTTGTTTTTGATCTTAGTGGAAATGTTTCAGGTTTTCACCCTTGGGTATGAGGTCAGCTGTGAGCTTTTCATATATAAACTTTGTTAGCTAGAGGTATGTTCCCTCTATACACAGATGGTTTAGAGTTTTTATCATAAATGCATATTAAACTGTCAAGTGTTCTTGTTGAGGTACAGCGGAATGTGGGGCTTTGCTGGCATAAGTGTGCAGATTTCTCCAGGTCAGAGACCTTTCTTTAGTATCAAATGACGCAGGATCCTTCTCAGTGGCAGCCTGAGTTCTCTCCTATTATTGAGGTGTCCCCAGTGCCCAGCGCTTTGTAGCCAGGACTCTCAGGAAAAACCCATCAGAACCGAAACCAGGGTTAGGGTTCGGGACTATGGGCATGACAGGCCCGATGTGCTAGCACTGTGGCACGCTTTCCAGGGGACTGAGTTGAGGGCGTGGATCAGGATGAATGTCATGCCAGGGATTTTGGCCAGGGGGCCGCTGAAATTGGGGGTTCTCTAGGATGGGCATCCGGAGTTCCCAATGGCGATGTTTCCTTCTGTGTGTCAGTCGGAGTCCTCTGGTATTGCTCAGTTGTCCCCAAACCCTGGAGTTTAGAGGAAGGCCTCTAGGGACAGACCCTCCACAAGCCAAAATAGGTTTAAGGTTAGGGCTTATGTGCCTGGCAGGCCCAATCTACTAAAACAGTGGTGAGCTTCCCAGGGAGCTGAGTTGTGGGCATGGGTCAGGGTGATTGCCAGGCCCAGGATTTTAGGCCCAACCACTGAATGTGGGAGATTGATGCGGTGGACATGCGGGTTTCTCTTGCCATGAATGTTTTCTGGAGTTCAAACGGTGAGGTTTCCTTCTGGGTGTAGGCTGAGTCTTCTGGTACTTCTCAGGTGGTCCCAATTCCTGGGGCTTTGGAAACAGGCCTCTGAGGACCGACTCCAGAGAATCAAACCTAGGTTATGGTAGGGCCTTAGGGGCTTGGCAGGCTGAATCTACGGGCACTATGGCTAGCTTCCCGGGGGTCTGATTTGAGGCCATGTGTCGGGGTGAGTGTGAAGCTCATGGTTTGCGGCAAGGGTGCCAATGAAAGTGCAGGTGTGCTTTAATGTGCATGCAGTTTACTCCTGCTCTGAACACTTTCCTGCATTCCAAATGGCGTGTTTTCCTTCTGGGTGACAGGCTGAGTCTTCTGGTCTTGCTGGAGCCAGGCTTCACAGACAGATCCCTCAGATGCCTCTGTAGGGTGACGGTTAGGATCTGGGGGCACGGCAGGCCTGACGTGCAAGCACTGTAGCCTGCTCAGTGGGGTTTGTGTAGAGGGTGTGTGTCAGGGTGAGTGTCAGGATCATTGTTGGCTGCCATAGGGCGCCAAATTTGTCTGTTGGCTGGGATGGGCATTCAGAGTTCTCAGGTTCTGAACACTCTCCGGAGTTGCAAGTAGTGTGTTTGAATTCTTTTCGGCAAGCTGAGTCGTCTGGTGTCACTCAGGTATTGCCATCCCTGGGGCTTTGGAGCCAGGCTTCTGGGGATCGAAACTCAGAAGCCAACCTAGGGATACCATTACGGCCTAGGGTCATTTCATCCCTGATCTGCCCACGCTGCGGCAACCTTCGGGGTGTGGGCGATATTTAGTCACTGTGAGTGTCTTGCTCCTCCTTTCGGCCGGGGGAACTGCTGAAAGTGTGGGTTCCCTGGGGCAGGCTTGCAGCGCTCTCGTGCTGTGAATCCTTTCCGGGGTTCCCACCGGCGGGGTTTCTTTCTGGGTAGCAAGCTGATTCCTCTGGTATTGCTCAGGTGTCCCATGTCCGTGGGGATCTGGAGCGAGACCTGCGGGAAGAAGGCACTCAGGAGCCCACCTAGGGTGGGGGTTAGGCCCTAGCGTCATGGCAGGCAGAGCTCTCCTGGTCTAAGTGTTTTCAGAAGTGCCAAACGGTGCATTTTGCTTTTTGGTGTCAGTCTGTGTCCTCTGGTATTGCTCAGGTGGCCCAAATCCCTGGGACATGGAGCCATGGACCTAGGGAGAGACCTCTCAGAAGCAACGTGAGTTTTATGGTTAGTTTAGGGCCCAGGTGCACGGCATTCCTGGTGTGCGGTAACTGTGCCGAGCTTGGGATGGGCGGTGTGTCTTGAGCGTGGGAGTCAGGGTGAGTGTCAGGCTCAGGGATTGCGGCCCAGGCACGTTGAACTCGGGGCTCGTGGGGACGGTCCGGCACAGTTCTCCCACTCGGAATGCTTACCGGAGTTGCCAATGGCACGTTTTCCTTTTTCGTGTCTTCTGAGTCCTCTGGTCCTGGTCAGGTGTCCCAAGTCCCTGAGGCTTTGGAGTCAGGCTCTGGGGCCACACCCTGCTCGGAAGCCAAGCTAGGGTGAGGCTTAGAGCTGAGGGGCATTACAGGCCTGATGTGCTGGTCCTGTGATGAACTTCCCGGGGTCTGAGTTGAGGCCGTGGGTTGGCGAGGGGTGTCAGGCTCAGGGATTGAGGCCCGGGCACGTTGAACTCGGGGTTCGTGGGGACGGACGGGCACATTTCTCCTGCTCCGAATGATTACCGGAGTTCCCCATGGCACTTGTTCCTGTTTATTGGCAGGCTGAATCCTCTGGCCCTGGTCAGGTGTCCCCGGTCCCTGGGGCTTTGGAGCCGGGCGCCTGGGGACAGAGCCTTCAGAAGCCCCCATGAGGTCCCGCTTAAGGCCAAGGGGCATGGCAGCACTGATGTGCAAGCACTGTAGCCAGCTCTTGGGGGATTTGTCTTGAGGGAGTGGGTCAGGTTGAGTGCCAGTCCCAGGGTTGGCCGCCTGAGGGCGCCAAGTTCGTGCGTTGGTTGGGATGGGCATTCTGAGATGTCCTGTTCTGAACGCTCTCCGGAGCTGCAAGGCCTGCGTTTGAATTCTTTGTGGTGTTGGAGTCCTCAGATGTCGCTCAGTTACTGCCATCCGTGGGGCTTTGGAGCCAGCCGTCTGGATCCAGGAACTTAGAAGCCAACCTAGGCATAGACCTAGGGCCTAGGGTCATTGGAGCCGTGATCTGGCCATGCTGGGGCCAGCTTTGGGGAGCGGAGGATCTGAGTCGGGGTTGTGGGTCCGGATGAGTGTCAGGCTCAGGTTTGGAGGGCAGGGGGCCGTTGAAAGTGGCATTTTGCCAGGATGGACACGCAGAATACTCCTATTCGGAAAGCGTTGCCCCGAGTTCCCAGCGGTGAGGCCCAGGAATGATAGGGTGAGGGCGTAGGGGCAGAGCAGGCCTGACGTGCCAGCACTGTGGCCTCCTTCCCTGGGGGTTTGTCTTGAGGTCCTGTGTCAGGTTGGGCTTCAGGCTCAGGGCTGGCCGCCAGAGGGCGTAAAATGTGTGCATTTCTTGGGATGGGCATTCAGAGTTCTCCTGTTCTGAATGCCTTCCTGAGTTCCCAATGGCGCGTTTTCCTTCCGGGTGGCAGCCTGAGTCCCTCAGTATTGATCGGGTGTCCCGAATCTTTGGGGCTTTGGAACCAGAGTCTGGGGACTGACCCCTCCGCAGCCAACGTCGGGTGAACTTTGGGACATAGGGACACGGGAGGCCTGTTGTGCCGGCGCCGCGTCGAGGTTCCCGGGGGTGAGGGTCGCGGCGTTGGTCAGCATGAGTGTCTTTAGTCAGCGTGAATGTCTTGCTCCACTTTTCAGCCGGGGGACCGCTGAAAGTGTGGGTTCCCTGTGGTGGGCATGCAGCGCTCTTGTGCTAAGAATCCTTTCTGTGGTTCCCACTGGCCGGGTTTCGTTCTGGGTGGCAAGCTGAGTCTTTTGGTATTGCTCAGGTGTCCCCTGTCCTTGCGGCTCTGGAGCTTGACCTGCGGGAAGAAGGCACTCAAGAGCCCTACTAGGGTTGGTGTTAGGCCCTAGGGGCACGGCAGTCAGAGCTCTCCTGGTCTCAGCACTTTCAGAACTGGAAACGGCGCATTTTGCTTTGTGGTGTGAGTCTCTGTCCTTTGGTATTGCCCAGGTGGCCCAAATCCCTGGGGCATGGAGCCAGGGACCTAGGGAGAGACCTCTCCGAAGCCACGTGAGGGTTAGGGTTAGGGTTAGGGCCCAGGTGCACGGAACTCCTGGTGTGCGTTAACGGTGGTGAGCTTGGGATGGGCCCTGTGTCTTGAGGGCGGGAGTCAGGTTGAGTGTCAGGCTCAGGATTTGCCGTCAGGCGGCGCGGAAAGTGCAGTTTCGCCGGGATGGGCTTTCAACGTTCTGCTCTGAATGCTTTCCGGAGATCCGAGTGGTGTGGTTTCCTTCTGGGTGGCAGCCCGAGTCCCTTGATACTGCTCGGCTGTCCCGAATACCTGGTGCTTTGGAGCAAGGCTCTGGGGAGGGACGTTCAGAAGCGAACCTCGGGTTAGGCTTGGGGCTGGGGGGCATGCCAGGCCTGATGTGATGGCGCTGTGATGATCTTCCTGGGGACTGAGTTGAGGCCGTGGGTCAGGGGGGAGTGTCAGGCTCAGGGATTGCAGCCTGGGTACGTTGACCTCGGGGTTCGTTGGGATGGACCAGCACAGTTCTGCTCGGAAAGCTTTCTGGAGTTCCCCATGGCATGTATTCCTTTTTAGTGGCAGGCTGAATCCTCTGGGCCTGGTCAGGTGTCCCCTTTCCCTAGGGCTTTGGAGCCAGGCCCCTGAGGGGAATAGACCCCTCAGAAGTCCCATAGGGTCACGGTTAATTCCTGGGGGATGGCAGGCCTGACGTGCAAGGCCTGTAGTCCCCTCTGGGGCGTTTGTCTTGAGGGTGAGGGTCAGGTTGAGCATCCGGCTCAGGGTTGGCTGCCAGAAGGCGCCAAATGTGTGCATTGGCTGGGATGGGCATTCAGATTTCTCGTGTTCTGAACGCTTTCCAGAGTTGAAAGTTGTCTGTTTGAATTCTTTTTGACATTGGAGTCCTCTGCTGTCGCTCAGTTACCGCCATCCATGGGGGGC
>NW_027400244.1:0-5885 GCF_003265705.2 Callorhinus ursinus
AATTTTTTTATTGTTATGTTAATCACCATATATTACATCATTAGTTTTTGATGCAGTGTTCCATGATTCATTGTTTGTGCATAACACCCAGTGCTCCATGCAGAACGTGCCCTCCTCAATACCCATCACCAGGCTAACCCATCCCCCCACCCCCCTACCCTCTAGAACCCTCAGTTTGTTTTTCAGAGTCCATCATCTCTCATGGTTCGTCTCCCCCTCTGACATACTCCCCTTTTCTTCCTCTCCTGTTATCTTCTTCTTTTCCTTTTTTCTTAAAATATGTTGCGTTATTTGTTTCAAAAGTACAGATCTGTGATTCAACAGTCTTGCACAATTCACAGCGCTCACCGTAGCACATACCCTCCCCAATGTCTATCACCCAGCCACCCCATCCCTCCCACCCCCCACCACTCCAGCAACCCTCAGTTTGTTTCCTGAGATTAAGAATTCCCCATATCAGTGAGGTCATGTGATACATGTCTTTCTCTGATTGACTTATTTCACTCAGCATAACACCCTCCAGTTCCATCCACGTCGTTGCAAATGGCAAGATCTCATTCCTTTTGATGGCTGCATAATATTCCATTGTGTATATATACCACAACTTCTTTATCCATTCATCTGTCGATGGGCATCTTGGCTCTTTCCACAGTTTGGCTATTGTGGACATTGCTGCTATAAACATTGGGGTACACGTACCCCTTCGGGTCGCTACATTTGTATCTTTGTGGTAAATACCCAGTAGTGCAATTGCTGGATCGAACGGTAGCTCTAATTTCAACTGTTTGAGGAACCTCCATACTGTTTTCCAGAGGGGTTGCACCAGCTTGCATTCCCACCAACAGTGTAGGAGGGTTCCCCTTTCTCCACATCCCCGCCAACATCTGTCGTTCCCTGACTTGTTAATTTTAGCCATTCTGACGGGTGTGAGGTGGTATCTCATTGAGGTTTTGATTTGGATTTCCCTGATGCCGAGTGATGTTGAGCACTTTTTCATGTGCCTGTTGGCCATTTGGATGTCTTCTTTGGAGAAATGTCTGTTCATGTCTTCTGCCCATTTCTTGATTGGATTATTTGTTCTTTGGGTGTTGAGTTTGATAAGTTCTTTATAGATTTTGGATACTAGCCCTTTATCTGATATGTCGTTTGCAAATATTTTCTCCCATTCTGTCGGTTGTCTTTTGGTTTTGTGGACTGTTTCTTTTGCTGTGCAAAAGCTTTTTATCTTGATGAAATCCCAATAGTTCATTTTTGCCCTGGCTTCCCGTGCCTTTGGCGATGTTTCTAGGAAGAAGTTGCTGCGGCTAAGGTCGAAAAGGTTGCTACCTGTGTTCTCCTTTAGGATTTGGATGGACTCCTGTCTCACGTTTAGGTCTTTCAACCATTTGGAGTCTATTTTTGTGTGTGGTGTAAGGAAATGGTCCAGTTTCATTCTTCTGCATGTGGCTGTCCAATTTTCCCAACACCATTTGTTGAAGAGACTGTCTTTTTGCCATTGGACATTCTTTCCTGCTTTGTCAAAAATAAGTTGACCATAGAGTTGAGGGTCCATTTCTGGGCTCTCGATTCTGTTCCATTGATCTATGCGTCTGTTTTTGTGCCAGTACCATACTGTCTTGATGATGACAGCTTTGTAATAGAGCTGGAAGTCCGGAATTGTGATGCCGCCAGCTTTGCTTTTCTTTTTCAGTATTCCTCTGGCTATTCGGGGTCTCTTCTGGTTCCATACAAATTTTAGGATTATTTGTTCCATTTCTTTGAAAAAAGTGGATGGTATTTGGATGGGGATTGCATTGAATGTGTAGATTGCTCTAGGTAGCATTGACATCTTCACAATGTTGATTCTCCCAATCCATGAGCATGGAACGTTTTTCCATTTCTTTGTGTCTTCTTCAATTTCTTTCATGAGTATTTTATAGTTTTCTGAGTACAGATCCTTTGCCTCTTTGGTTAGATTTATTCCTAGGTATCTAATGGTTTTGGGTGCAATTGTAAATGGGATAGACTCCTTGATTTGTCTCTCTTCTGTCTTGTTGTTGGTGTATAGGAATGCCACTGATTTCTGTGCATTGATTTTATATCCTGCTACTTTACTGAATTCCTGTATGAGTTCTAGCAGTTTTGGGGTGGAGTCTTTTGGGTTTTCCACGTACAGTATCATATCATCTGCAAAGAGGGCCTCACATTCATTTAATAAATATTTTAATAAGAACTATGTCTAGCACACAACAAAAACCAAAAAGACATGCAAAGAGACAAGACATACAAGAAGACAAGACATGAATGAAAACAAACAAAAGCAAGAGAAAGAACAGCTCCACAGTTGACTTTTAAATTGCCACACTTATACTCAGGAGGCTAAGAAATATAGTTAAGAACACCAACAGAAAGCAGAAAACTATATGGAAACCAAATGAAAATTCTAAAACTGGAAAATTCAACACATAAAATTAAGAACGCTGTGGAAGGAGTTAAGCCGTACATTTGACAACTAAAGAGAGAAATCGTAAACTAGAAGATTGCTCAGAAGAAAATATTCAGAATGAAATGAGAGGAAGCAAGGATGAAAAAAATTGGAAGAGACATAAATGAAACTGTGAGAACTAACTGATACAAAATTGGAACCCAAGTTCAAACAAAGAACAGGGTATGATATTTGAAGAGACAATGAAGGATATTTCAAATTTATGAAAGACATCAGACCATGAAGTCAAGAAGCCCTACAAACCTAAACAGGAAAGATATCAAGGAAAATACACTCAGATACCTTACAGCAATATTGCTCAAAATCAAGTAAAGGATGAAATCTTTTTTTTTAAAGATTTTATTTATTTATTTGAGAGAGAGAGAATGAGAGATAGAGAGCACGAGAGGGAAGAGGGTCAGAAGGAGAAGCAGACTCCCTGCTGAGCAGGGAGCCCGATGCGGGACTCAATCCCGAGACTCCAGGATCATGACCTGAGCCGAAGGCAGTTGCTCAACCAACTGAGCCACCCAGGTGCCCTAAAGGATGAAATCTTAAAGGCAGCTGGACCAAAAAGACCCTGTAACCTTCAAAGGAGCAAAAATAAGACTGATGGCCGACGTATCAACAGAAACAATAAAGCTAGAGACAAAGAATTGAGAGCTTATAAGTGCTGAAAAAATGTCAGTCTGCCAACCATGACTACTATACCCATTGAAAATATCTTGTAATAATGAAGGCAAAGTAAAGACATTTTCAGAAAAACCGAGAGAGTCTATCACTCACACTAAAAGAAATGTGAAAAAGTATTCTTCAGATAAAAGGAAAATTACTCCTTCTATGCATAATTAAAATAATGTATACACAATAACAATGTAGATAAGAATAAGAACTTTGCACTGTCCAGGAAGTGCATAATATTTGACTTGGATAAATCAAGGATGCATACTGGAACCACTGGAATAACTGCTGAAATATCTATAAAAGTGAATATAACTTCCATGCTAATAGATGCGGATATGAAGGATATGAAATAATAAAACATTTTTAGTAGTCCTAATGAAGGCAAGAAAGAAAAAAAAGAGAATATAACAGATAAATGAATAGAAAGTACTAAGATGGTAAATTAAAGCCCGAATATATGGGTACTCACACTAAATGTTAATAGAATATATACTCCTTTAAAACACATAGATTGTCAGAATGGATATTAAAAAACAATCTCAAGCATATGACCGTTAAAAGAGTTGTATCTAAAACATAAGGCTGTCGGGTGCCTGGGTGGCTCAGTTGGTTAAGCGACTGCCTTCAGCTTGGGTCATGATCCTGGAGTCCCGGGGTCGAGTCCCGCATCGGGCTCCCTGCTCAGCTAGGAGCCTGCTTCTCCCTCTGACCCTCCCCCCTCTCATGTGCTGTCTCTCTCTCTCATTCTCCTCTCTCAAAATAAATAAATAAATCTTTAAAAAAAAAGAATTATTAAAAAAATAAAACATAAGGCTGTCTATAGAGCAATTATAACAAAAGAATGAAAACTGAAAAGAAAGGTGGTATCATCATATTTATAGCAGACTGAACAGCTTCAAGGCCAAGAATTGCAAGCTGTAAAAAAGGACATTTTGTAATAAAAATAGGTTCAACTTTCCAGGAAGATACAACAGTTCCAAATTTGTATATACTTACTAACATTGTCTCAACTACATATAAAGTTAAATTTGATGAGACTACAAGGAAAAATACACAAATTTGCTGCCAGAGTGAGAGATTTCAGCATATTTCTTGGTAACCCATAGAAGCAGGGAAATCTGTAATATTTTTTTATATGGAGAACATAAAGACAATTCAGTCTTTTTTCCAGTATGGTTGATTGAAATTTGCTTTATTATTGATGAAATTTCAGGGAAGTTCCTTCTGACTTCATAATTCGCTACTGGCAAGGTCAAAGTTGGGAAGAGCTCAATCAAATTTCTTTTGTATATGAGCTATAAAATTAGGAAGGATTTTCCACAAAGTCCTTTTGCACCTGTATTTTTGTTAAATATTCCATGTTTTTGATGCCAGTCACCACATCTCAATGACTGGCATCAAAATTATGGGATATTGGAAAGACTATCCCATCTTAAAGATGGATGTATCTCTCAATAAACAGTTTCTGGTTCTGGACATTATTTGTCTCATGATTCTTGGTGGGTTGGCAGAGTGGGCAGTAAGAGTATTTCCGAAAGTCATTCCTCTTTGGCACAGCTAACAATAATGTAATCATCCATGGAAGTGACTGCAACCACATAAATATATCCCACTAAGCTCACACTGAATGAATCCACATCTTAACTTAAGTTGAATTCCCCAAATGACGCAACTACTCCCACATCAATCAACATGAGGGGAAGTACGGACAAGAGAAGGAGAGACAGTGGTCTTAACCAATTATGGATAAAATAAAATACTACTTGGTGTATGACTGTATGAATCCTTGGAGGGGCCCCCACAAGTGAGGAGCCCCAAAGGCTATGGCTTGATTAACTTCATAGCAATTCCGCCCTTGCCTGGCACATACTAGGAGCTCAGTAAATATTTGTTGACTGAGTGAATAAAATCTATATGACTCTGATTCTTACCAATTGGAACAGACGCTAGCCATTAACAACTGGTACAGCCATCCTGGTGAATACCAACTAACTCCTGGCACAGTCCTTCACCCCAATGACTCTTTCAGTGGGATCTCACTGTAGAGTTGCTTTGGCCCAAGAAATGACTTCTGAGGACAGGTTTATCCCTCATATATAATTTAACAGTCTGGATTCAACTTGGGACTGCATCATAGAGTGTGACTCTTGAGTCTGTGAAGAAGTCTAGTGGATCCAAATTTAGCCCCTCCAAAATTGCCATCTTGGCCCTAAACCTAGTATAAAATTTGGGACAGTTAAATAAGCATTGCCCAGATTTAACAATTTAAAGCCATATCCTCACCAATGCGCAAGGAACACAGAAAACTTAGCTACCTTGTAGTTAAAATCTTTTTTTTGTGTGTGTTCTATTCCACTAAAATTTACTGGTCTATCTTGTACTTTGAATGGCTCTTTTGCCTGGGCATGATTTTGAACAACATGCATTGGTTATTTGGAGAATATTGGCTCACTGAGTTATACAGATCTTGCAATTGTTGACGTTTTTCATGATACAATACAAAAAAATTTATTTTTGCTCTTCTCAATCAACATGCTTCTCTAGAGAATGTCAACCATTCTCAAGTGGGTTTTCCACTTCATTCTCTGCCCTTAGGTGCTGAAAGAAGGGATGCTGAATCCCATTTCAGGGACTTGGTGCATACTGGGGGGCCCTTTGCTGCATCTTTCTCACCAGACTCATTTTTTTAAAATTTTTTTATTGTTATGTTAATCACCATATATTACATCATTAGTTT
>NW_027400245.1:0-5885 GCF_003265705.2 Callorhinus ursinus
GAAGTCGCTTCAAGGGGCTACCTACCTATTGCATGATTGCATTTGTACGATATTCTGAAAAAGGCAAACTAGACTAGTGGCTGCCAGGGGTGGGGGCTGTGGGACAGCATGAAGGAATTTGGGTGAGTGATGGAATTGCGTGTTGAGGTTAGGGTAGATGATACACCCATCTATGCATTTGACAAAATTGATAAAACTATATATCACAGAATTTCATTGTAACTATATTTTAAAATAAATTTTCAAATGGATACAGTATTAATCATGTCTTTTATTTTCCAGACTCTGATGCTTTGACATCTGGAGTTTTGTTGACCCAGGAGGGACTGCCCCAGGGTTAGCCAATTTCTAGAGACAGTCAACAACTCCCAGGAGTGCAAGTGTACCTTTCATATGCAAACCTCATAACCCAGAGCCTCCACCCCCAAACACCTCCTTTATAGGCTTTCACACCCTGTCACCTGCCCTAATCACCCAGACATCTAAGGGGCAGCCCCTATGCCCTAGAGCCCACTGAAATTACTCAAAACTAGCCAATCCCAAATCTGCTGACCCTGCCTCACCAGAAAAACCGGTGGAAACTATTGTAAAGGCTCTTGCCCACAGCTGCTGCCTTTCCCTCAGCCCCCTGCCAGACCCCGCGCTTCTCTGTGTGGCCCCCTTTGTGTGGCAGCATGTTCCCTCTTCCTGGGATCTTTCCAATGGCAGTCACCTCATCATCTGTCTGCCTAGCCAAACATATATAATAAGAAAACCTACATTTAGAATGTTTTTTAAAAGATTTATTTATTTGATCGAGTGGGGAGGGGAGGGGCAGAGGGAGAGAATCATCAAGTAGACTCCCCGCTGAGCATGGAGCCCTACAATGAGGTTCCATCTCATGACCCAAGAGTCCCATGCTGAATAGACTGAGCCACCCAGGTGCCCCAAGAAAACTTATATTTAAGAAAACAAAATTTATTTGGAATCACCAAGACACTTCCAAAAAAATAAAGAGGTGTGATTTGCCATACCCAGACATCAGGATTTATTCCTGATTATTCCTGATTACGCCATAATAATTAGGATGGTTTGGCACAGAGATAGATGAACAGACCAATAGAATACAGCAGAGAGCCCAGAAACAGACCTAGATCATATGCAACTTTAAAATAGGTCCTAGGTAACAGAGCTTAACAGTCCTGAGGGTCTGGGGAGGCTTCTCAATGTCTGTATTTTAAGTATTTTGCATTTTGCATAAAGATACAACTGTCTTATTTAATTTCCTGAATGGAAGATTCATTTCTTTGTAGGTCTTCTGTGTGTTTTTCTTCAAATATAAAAGGAAGCTTGACTTGTTGCACTGGCTGGTTTACAAGGGCTGAGCCCCTGTCACTGAAAGCATACAAGCTGAAGCAGAGGCCCCCTGCAGAAGGTCCTGTGCAGGACTGGAGGGCAAGCTGCATCATCACCTCTCAGGGCCCTTCCAACTTAAGGTTCCTATTCAGTAGCCCTGATAGGTCAACCATACCTGTGTCTCGAAGAGCTCCTTATACAGGAATGATGGGTCCCTGTTGAGTGAGCAAGTACATAGAAAAGCCACAGACAGTGGGGGTGTGTGGAGATCTCCTGGCATGTCAGGCAGCACTCCTCACATCTGTGGCCCTTCCTGGTTGCATGACGCATCCCCCAAGACATGGTCTCGGCTTGGGACCATGGATGGCAGAGGCATCTCCAAACCAGCAACAGAGTAATGCTATGCAACAAGTCAGTTCCCACTAAGAAAAGTGAAGATGAATGTAGTACCTACTTGACAGAGTTGTGGTAAGGCCAATAGGTTATAAAGGAGCAAGGAGCTCCTACTCATTCACCCCTGTACCTGAGTTCCTGTCACATGATAGGAGTGAAAGATGTAACTATTGAATGAATACACAAATAAGTGCACGGAGCCTTAGCATGGAGTGTCAGTCCCCTGTCAGTACCCAGTAAATATAACTGGATCAGTCACCTTCTATAAGGAGGGCTTTTCTGCTCTGGGCACAGGCACCCCAGCACAGGTGGAAAGGGGAAAGATGCACCTTCTAAACTCACAGTGTCTACAAAGCTCTTCCTCAAAATAGTTCATCTCATCTCTCCTGGTGAGCTCTTCTCTATAGGTATAAATTATGTGAATTTGAAAGTGCATGTTATTGAGCGGCCGACTCCTGATTCAGCTCAGGTCATGATCTGAGGATCGTGAGATCAAGCCCCGCATTGGGCTCCACACTCAGCAGGGAGTCCGCTTCAGGATTCTCTCTCTCTCTTCCTCTCCATCTGCCCCTCCCCCTGCTCGTGTTCTCTCTCTCTAAAATAAATAAATCTTTTTTAAAAGTGCATGCTAAAAATCATCCATAAGGCCTCACTTTTTTTGAAAATAATGTGAATCCCTCTAAATTAAAAAAAATTATTGGGGCAGTGATTTTTTTGTTTGTTTCTGGATTTATTTTTTTAAGCTTTTATTTAAATTCCTGTCAGTTAACATACAGTGTTATATTAGTTTCAGGTGTACAATATAGAGATTCAACATTTCCATACATCATCTGGTGCTCATCACAAGTGCTCTCCTTAATCCCCATCACCTGTTTCATCCATCCCCCACCCCTCTCTGATAACCAAGCTTGTTCTCTATCATTAAGAGTCTGTTTCTTGGGGGCGGAGCAAGACGGCGGAGGAGTAGGAGACCTAGATTTCGTCTGGTCTCAGGAATTCAGCTGAATAGGGATCAAACCATTCTGAACACCTACGAACTCAACAGGAGATCAAAGAGGAGAGTAGCAACAACTATCTGAACAGAGAAGCGACCACTTACTGGAAGGTAGGACGTGCGGAGAAGTGAATCCGAGGCGATATTCGGGAGGGTAGACGGCGGGGGAGGGGCCTCCGCCGGCCACTTCTGGCAAGTGCTAGAGCCGCGGAGCACAAAATCGGACCTTTTAGAAGTCAGCTCCGCTCAGGGACGTCGCTCTAGTGGCTAAGCGGGGCTGGAACCCTCGCGGGACAGTGGGGTCTCAGGACCCTCGGGGTCACAGAAAGACCGGGGGTGCCTGAGTGCGCCAGAGCTCCCAGGTATCGGAGCGGGGAAGCCGGCTACAGAGATGGAGCTGAGGCGCAGGTTCTCAGCTTGGGGTGGCCATAAACTGTGATCCGCGGCCCAGTCGGGCCACTGCTCCTGCAGCAGGGACCCAACAAGTGGCAAATCCGGGGAGACTCCCCTTCCTTCCCGGGGAGGAGCGGCGCGGGAACGCACCGCAGGGATCTGCTGGGTTTGGAGACTCCACACGGGGTCGGGTGCCAAAGATACAAACGCTTGGTCACAGGCTGGGTGAGCACGGAGAGCGGCCGGAGACCAGGGACAAGGGAGTGACTGCTTTTCTCTGGGGGCGCACTGAGGAGCAGGGCCCTGAGTTCTCAGCTCCTCCGGGTGGAGATTGGGAGGCCACCATTTTTGCCCTGGTCCTCCAAGGCTGTACGGAAAGCTTGCAGGGAACAAAAGCTCCTGAGATCAAACCCGAGCAGCTTGCTTAGCCGGGACCGACAAGGGCGGGGTAATTCAGCCTCCGGCAAAGACATTTGGAAACCACAGCAACAGGCCCCTCCCCCAGAAGATCAGCAAGAACAGCCAGCAAGCCAAGACCAAGTTTACCGATCAAGGAGAACGGGAGAACTCCAGCGCTAGGGGAATACTGCACATAGAATTCATGGCTTTTTTTTTTACCATGATTCATTAGTTCATCAAAGTTAATTTTTGTTAACTGTTTTTTTTTCTTTTTCTTTTTCCCTTTTTCAACCAACATCTTATCAATCTCTTTTTTAAAAAAAAATTTATTTTTCATTTTTAGAGTCATATTTTATCCCTTCATAGTAGTTACCCTTATTTTTGGCATATATATATAAGTTGTTCTCTCTTTAAAATTTTGAGATAGTTTCTTCTAACAGATAAAAATATACCCTAAATCACGAGTGTATGGTTCTGTTCTAGTCTCCTGCCTGATCACATTCTCTCCCTTTTTACTTTTTTTTTTTAAATCTTCTTTCTTTTCTCAAACTACTTCTTATCTTATCAAGTCCTTTTATAAAATCTTTTACAATTTTCATCTTTACAGTCATCTCCTATCCCTTCATTGTTTCAACCCTTATTTTGTACATATATGTCTTTCTTCCTTTAAAATTTTAGGAGGCACTTTTTTCTAACAGACCAAAATACGCCCAAAATCCAGTGTGTGGCACTGATCTATGCACTAGCCTGATCATATTTGATCACATTCTGCTTTTTTTGTATTGTTCTATTTTTGTTTTTAGCTTTTCTTCTTTTTTTTTCTCTTTTCTTTCTTTCCCTTTCTTTTCCCTTGGTTTCAGGTCTTTTCTGATTTGTATACAGTATATTTGCTGGGGACATTGTAAACCTGTTAGCATTTTGTTCTCTCATTCATCTATTCTCCTCTGGACAAAATGACAAGACGAAAAAAATCACCTCAGCAAACAGAACAAGAGGTAGTACCGTCAGCCAGGGACCCACTTAATACGGACATTAGTACGCTGTCGGACCTAGAGTTCAGAATCATGACTTTAAAGATACTAGCTGGGCTTGAAAAAAGCGTGGAAGTTATTAGAGAAACTCTTTCTGGAGAAATAAAAGAACTAAAATCTAACCAAGTCGAAATAAAAAAGGCTATTGATGAGGTGCAATCAAAAATGGGGGCACTAACTGCTAGGATAAATGAGGCAGAAGAAAGAATCAGTGATATAGAAGACCAAATGATGGAAAATAAAGAGGCTGAGAAAAAGAGGGAGAAACAACTACAGGATCAGGAGGGCAGAATTCGAGAGATAAGTGATTCGATAAGACGAAACAACATTAGAATAATTGGGATCCCAGAAGAAGAAGAAAGAGAGAGAGGGGCAGAAGGTATATTGGAGCAAATAATAGCAGAGAACTTCCCTAATGTGAGGAAGGAAACAGGCATCAAAATCCAGGAGGCACAGAGAACCGCTCTCAAAATCAATAAAAATAGGTCAACACCCCGACATCTAATAGTAAAACTTACAAATCTCAGAGACAAAGAGAAAATCCTGAAAGCAGCTCGGGAGAAGAGATATGTAACCTACAATGGTAAAAATATTAGATTGGCAACAGACCTATCCACAGAGACCTGGCAGGCCACAAAGGACTGGCAAGATATCTTCAGAGCACTAAACGAGAAAAATATGCAGCCAAGAATACTATATCCAGCTAGGCTGTCATTGAAAATAGAAGGAGAGATAAAAAGCTTCCAGAACAAACAAAAACTAAAGGAATTGGCAAACACGAAACCAGCCCTCCAAGAAATATTGAAAGGGGTCCTCTAAGCAAAGAGAGAGCCTAAAAGCAGCAAAGATCAGAAAGGAACACAGACAACATACAGTCACAGTCACCTTACAGGCAATACAATGGCACTAAATTCATACCTTTCAACAGTTACCCTGAATGTAAATGGGCTCAATGCCCCAATCAAAAGACACAGGCTATCAGATTGGATTAAAAAACAAGACCCATCCATATGCTGTCTGCAAGAGACTCATTTTAGACCCAAAGACACCCCCAGATTGAAAGTGAGGGGGTGGAAAACCATTTACCATGCTAGTGGACACCAAAAGAAAGCTGGGGTGGCAATCCTTATATCAGACAAACTAGATTTTAAAACAAAGACTGTAATAAGAGATGAGGAAGGACACTATATCCTACTTAAAGGGTCTATCCAACAAGAAGATCTAACAATTGTAAATATCTATGCCCCGAACATGGGAGCAGCCAATTATATAAGGCAATTAATAACAAAAGCAAAGAAACACATTGACAACAATACAATAATAGTGGGGGACTTTAACAC
>NW_027400246.1:0-5881 GCF_003265705.2 Callorhinus ursinus
TCTCCTGTTGAGTTCGTAGGTGTTCAGAATGGTTTGATCCCTATTCAGCTGAATTCCTGAGACCAGACGAAATCCAGGTCTCCTACTCCTCCGCCATCTTGCTCCGCCCTTTAACATATCAATTTTTATTAAGTAATCTAATTCTGGACTATATTAGGTGGATATTCAAGCTTCGGGCATTAACTGAAAGGTATTCAACATCTTTATGATTCCTGCTTATCGAGGTAAAGTGTGGTCCATGGAAAAGGCAGCTGATGATTCACATTCTCTGATATAGGGTCTACTCCCAAATAATCTGTTAATTTATCAGTCCTTCTGTCATTCAGTGAAAGCTCTTCATCTTATCTCATAGATAAATATATACACGTCTGATGAAAAGGTTTAAAAAAAAAAGCAAGAATGAAAGATGGGAGACAGAGCACCACGCACAGCAACCTCCTCCCCACTCTTATGCTTGTGGATCTGGTCTTTATTGGCAAGAGTATACATTCCAAGGATGCAGCAGAGAGCCTCATCTTTCAGTGCTATATTTGAGCATATGATGATAGAGAATACCGTCCATAAATTTAGTTGTCCTACCTCTGTCACTAACTAGTTGCATGACTGTAAGCGAATCCCCAAATTTACTCAAAACTCAATTTCTTCTCTACAATATGAAGAAGCTAAAGGAAAAGATTTCTCCCTCAAGCCCCTTTGGTGCCTAACACTTGTGCTCACTGACATCTTTTGAAAAGGACAATAATTCAACAGTTTGGGAACTCTTCCAAGATGCCAGGTCAACCAAATTTGTCTGGTGTTTTTCTCTTGGGTCAAAGTCTAGGATCTACTTTCAGGAGGCCCCATGTGAACCCAGCAGATTTTGAACATTTGCAGATAAGCATCACAAACTCTGAACAAGTGTTCTTGTTTTAAAAAGAGAACTGACATGAGCAGCTAGATGGGTTTTAAAAGATATGAAAATCCCCCCAAAAGTTAATGTGCTGTGATTAAGTTCCTACAGAACTGACGTCACATAGGGGGAAATGGAAAATGACCTACAATAAAATGTTACACCTGTCCCTGTTTTCAAGTTCCTCCCACTCGTCTACTGCTTCTGTTGAAACTTGTAATTGCTAAAGTACTTTTGTCAGTTCTAAAAGATACAGTTGGCACCCAGATACAGCTTTGGTGTTTGAGGCAATTAAATCGTGTTTGATCATTTCTTTCCTGGGCATTTAATAGCATTACGGTGGTCAGGGTGCCCAGAAGAAGGACGCTTTCTATTCGTCATAAATAGAGAACAAATATTCCACTAATTTTTGAATATTTCTTTTTTGAAGGCAAAGAGCTGAATGGTATTGAGGCACAATGGCAGAAATAAAAGCAAAGATTTAGCTACTGGCAAAAAAAAAAAAAAGATCCATGCTCAACTGATGAATCAAAGCATACAAGTAATTGTAAAAAGCTCATCTCCTAATTCAATGTCCTTTAAAGACAAAGCAGTTGTTTTCAGAGTCAATCCAAACTATACCAAAATCTCCATTTGAAAATACAAAATCTACTTTACCCTACTTTTCTGAATACATAGAGATGAGCTGATGATCAGTTACATAACCTTCTGAGAATTAACTCTCAGTGAGGCTCTGATTTGGACTGTTATCCTCCCTCTCCTTCTGGCTCTCCATAGGTAGAGTTAACACTGAAGCAATATCTATTTCAGGAAATGCCGAAATCTGTTTATTTTATAATTAACAAATGGGGCAGGCTTTTTCTGAAGCTTTTGTCTGGGCGGCCAGAATTGCTAGCTGCCACTAAGTTTATGCCCATTTTTTTTTAGGCAAGAATTCTATCAATTCAAAATTATAATTTGGAAATCATTTTATGCTGGGGCCAAAAAAGACAGAGATTGCAGGGTTCTCCAAACTCTGCCCTTGGAAGCCCCTGGAGGTCTATAGAAATGCACCAAGGGCCTCATCCTGTTCAAGTAAAACAGCTCAGCTTACTCTTCCTTTAAAAAAATAAAGTGGATGAAAATCATAGATTTTACCCAGCTCCCTCTATTTAAGGTTGAGAAAACTGAAGCTCAAAGACATGCAGTGGCCATAAGGTAACCATATCCTCCTTGGCATCAAGCTCAAGGTACTGCATGTAACAGGTGCTTAGTGTGTTTATTACTTGAATGAGAAACGGAAGAATAGCACTTTGCTTCAAAAGTCTGGTTTCTGATTTGCAGGAACATTCTTTATACATCTTCTCTATAACAATACATTATTTAAAAAAGTACATTATGGCCAAAGTACAAACAGCTGGGAATTTAAAAGACCTGAATTCTAGACCAGCTACTTGTTAGCATATACCTTTATATAAGACACCTATCTTTTCTGGGTTTAAATTTCCTCATTTTAAAATGAAATTTTTAAACAATATGTTTTTTAAAGCTCTTCTACTGTTTATTTTTTTAAAGATTTTATTTATTTATTTGAGAGAGAGTGAGAGAGAGAGGGAGCACATGAGAGGCAGAGGGTCAGAGGGAGAAGCAGACTCCCTGCTGAGCAGGGAGCCCAAAGCGGGATTCGATCCTAGGACTCCAGGATCATGACCTGAGCCAAAGGCAGTGGCTTAACCAACTGAGCCACCCAGGTGCCCCAGCTCTTCTACTGTTTAAAATCTATAATTTTATAAATTATCATAGTGCAATGAAAAGAACATCCAATCACCAGACACTGAGAGTCTTTCTGTGATAACCATTCTGTTAGGCACTAGAAGTGAATTTTGAGTACCACATCTAGCCCTGTAATTGACTTTTTATATTAGTCAAGCTCCTGAACTGACTTGAAACTTCAATTCTTCATTTATAAATTAAGATTTTACTATGTGACTTTAATTGTGCCAGAGCATCTCTTTTTTTTAATAAGATTTTTACCTATTATTTATTTGAGAGAGACAGAGCAAGAGAGCACAAGCAGGGGGAGCAGCAGAGGGAGAGGGAGAAGAAGTCTCCCCACTGAGCAGGGAGCCTGATGTAGGGCTCGAATCCAGGACTCTGGGATCATGACCCAAATGCAGACCCTTAACTGACTGAGCCACCCAGGCATCCCAGAGCATCTCTCTCTTTTTTTAATTTTTTATTGTTATGTTAATCACCATGTATTACATCATTTGTTTTTGATGTAGTGTTCCATGATTCATTGTTTGTGCATAACACCCAGTGCTCCATGCAGAATGTGCCCTTTAATACCCATCACCAGGCTAACCCATCCCCCTACCCTCCTCCCCTCTAGAACCCTCAGTTTGTTTCTCAGAGTCCAGAGTCTGTCATGGTTCGTCTCCCCCTCTGACTTACTCCCCTTCATTCTTCCCCTCCTGCTATCTTCTTTTTCTTTTTTCTTAACATATTATTATTTGTTTCAGAAGTACAGGTCTGTGATTCAACAGTCTTGCACAATTCACAGCGCTCAACATAGCACATACCCTACCCAATGTCTATCACCCAGCTACCCCATCCCTCCCACCCCCCACCACTCCAGCAAACCTCCGTTTGTTTCCTGAGATTAAGAATTCCTCATATCAGTGAGGTCATATGATACATGTCTTTCTCTGATTGACTTATTTCACTCAGCATAACACCCTCCAGTTCCATCCACGTCGTTGCAAATGGCAAGATCTCATTCCTTTTGATGGCTGCATAATATTCCATTGTGTATATACACCACATGTTCTTTATCCATTCATCTGTCGATGGACATCTTGGCTCTTTCCACAGTTTGGTTATTGTGGACATTGCTGCTATAAACATTGGGGTGCACGTACCCCTTCGGATCCCTACATTTGTATCTTTGGGGTAAATACCCAGTAGTGCAATTGCTGGATCGTAGGGTAGCTCTATTTTCAACTGTTTGAGGAACCTCCATACTGTTTTCCAGAGGGGTTGCACCAGCTTGCATTCCCACCAACACTGTAGGAGGGTTCCCCTTTCTCCACATCCCCGCCAACATCTATCGTTTCGTGACTTGTTAATTTTAGCCATTCTGACTGGTGTGAGGTGGTATCTCATTGAGGTTTTGATTTGGATTTCCCTGATGCCGAGCGATGTTGAGCATTTTTTCATGTGTCTGTTGGCCATTTGGATGTCTTCTTTGGAAAAATGTCTGTTCATGTCTTCTGCCCATTTCTTGACTGGATTATTTGTTCTTTGGGTGTTGAGTGTGATAAGTTCTTTATAGATTTTGGATACTAGCCCTTTGTCTGATATGTCATTTGCAAATATTTTCTCCCATTCTGTCGACTGTCTTTTGGTTTTGTGGACTGTTTCTTTTGCTGTGCAAAAGCTTTTTATCTTGATGAAATCACAATAGTTCATTTTTGCCCTTGCTTCCCTTGCCCTTGGCGATGTTTCTAGGAAGAAGTTGCTGCAGCTGAGGTCGAAGAGGTTGCTACCTGTGTTCTCCTTTAGGATTTTGATGGACTCCTGTCTCACGTTTAGGTCTTTCAACCATTTGGAGTCTATTTTTGTGTGTGGTGTAAGGAAATGGTCCAGTTTCATTCTTCTGTGTGTGGCTGTCCAATTTTCCCAACACCATTTGTTGAAGAGACTGTCTTTATTCCATTGGACATTCTTTCCTGCTTTGTCAAAGATGAGTTGACCATAGAGTTGAGGGTCCATTTCTGGGCTCTCTATTCTGTTCCATGGATCTATGTGTCTGTTTTTGTGCCAGTACCATACTGTCTTGATGATGACAGCTTTGTAATAGAGCTGGAAGTCCGGAATTGTGATGCCGCCAGCTTTGCTTTTCTTTTTCAATATTCCTCTGGCTATTCGGGGTCTCTTCTGGTTCCATACAAATTTTAGGATTATTTGTTCCATTTCTTTGAAAAAAGTGGATGGTATTTTGATGGGGATTGCATTGAATGTGTAGATTGCTCTAGGTAGCATTGACATCTTCACAATGTTTGTTCTTCCAATCCATGAGCATGGAACGTTTTTCCATTTCTTTGTGTCTTCTTCAATTTCTTTCATGAGTATTTTATAGTTTTCTGAGTACAGATCCTTTGCCTCTTTCGTTAAATTTATTCCTAGGTATCTTATGGTTTTGGGTGCAATTGTAAATGGGATCGACTCCTTGATTTGTCTCTCTTCTGTCTTGTTGTTGGTGTATAGGAATGCCACTGATTTCTGTGCATTGATTTTATATCCTGCTACTTTACTGAATTCCTGTATGAGTTCTAGCAGTTTTGGGGTGGAGTCTTTTCGGTTTTCCACATACAGTATCATATCATCTGCAAAGAGTGAGAGTTTGACTTCCTCTTTGCCGATTTGGATGCCTTTGATTTCTTTTTGTTGTCTAATGGCTAGGACTTCTAATACTATGTTGAATAGCAGTGGTGAGAGTGGACATCCCTGCCACATTCCTGACCTTAGGGGAAAAGCTCTCAGCTTTTCCCCATTGAGAATGATATTCGCTGTAGGTTTTTCATAGATGGCTTTTATGATATTGAGGTATGTACCCTCTATCCCTATACTCTGAAGAGTTTTGATCAAGAAAGGATGCTGTACTTTGTCAAATGCTTTTTCCGCATCTATTGAGAGGATCATATGATTCTTGTTCTTTCTTTTGTTAATGTATTGTATCACGTTGATTGATTTGCGGATGTTGAACCAACCTTGCAGCCCAGGGATAAATCCCACTTGGTCGTGGTGAATAATCCTTTTAATGTACTGTTGGATCCTATTGGCTAGTATTTTGGTGAGAATTTTTGCATCCATGTTCATCAAGGATATTGGTCTGTAATTCTCCTTTTTGATGGGGTCTTTGTCTGGTTTTGGGATCAAGGTAATGCTGGCCTCATAAAATGAGTTTGGAAGCTTTCCTTCCATTTCTCTTTTTTTGGAACAGTTTCAGGA
>NW_027400247.1:0-5863 GCF_003265705.2 Callorhinus ursinus
TTTTTTAACTTTCAGTGTACAAGATGTGCACCTTGATTACATCTATACCTAAATATTTGGTTAATGTTGATGTTCCCTAAAATGGAATTGTTTTCTTAAATTCCTTTTTGGATGATTCATTGTTAGTGTATACAAATAAGAGAGATTTTGTGTATTGATATTTTGTCCTGTAACTGTGCTGAATTAGGTAACTGGCTGTAATCATTTTTGTTGATTCTTTAGGAAGCTCTATATAAGATGATGTCATCCCTGGTCTCTGAATAGACAGAGTTCTAGTATTTCCTTTCACATGTGGATGCATTCTTTCTTGGCTTATCCTTCTGGGTAGAACTTTCTGTACAATATTGAGCAACAGGTGAAAACCAGCATTCTGTCCTTGTTCCTGATTTCAGAGGAGAGCTGTCCATCTTCAGACTTAAGCATGGTGTTTGCTGGAGATTTAATGAGAAAATTACTCCTTATTCCTGCTTTTGTGAGTATTTATATCAGCAACAGACGTTGGACTTTGGTTAGAACATTTTCTGCATCAATTAATATGAACACATGTTTTTATTTAAAAATTCATTGTGCTGTATAACATTGCTTGTTTCACTCTATTGAATAACGTTTGAGGTGTTTGTGCAGAGCTACTTGCTTAGGGTGCACAGTCTATTTATGAGCTCTTGGTTTTGCAATTCTTCTGATCTGGCTTCTTACATCTATATTGAGAGAGGTACAGGAATGTATTTTGCTGATTTTGTGGGGTTGGTAATAGTGATTTGGGCTAGGGTTAGGAGTTAGGGATTAGGATTAGGGTTAGGTTCTCCCTGTCCTCTGCTGCACAGAACCCATTCTCCTCTGGTAACTAGAGTGATATTTTCGGAACATAAACTTGGGCCTTTCTGTGGTCTGCTTCCCTCCTACCCGTTCTCTCCAGCCTCACCTCTTCCACCACAGCCACCCTTCTGTGGGTCACCCAAGTGTGTGGTCATCCCACATGTGCCCTGGGCCTGACTACAAGCCTTTGCTTTTGCTGTGCCCCCTGCCAGGATCACTCTTCTCTATGCTTGCTTCATATATGACTTGTTCCCCCATTGGCTGGGTCTGGACTTGTCCTCTGGTGACCTGACTCATGTTGAGTGTGCTTATCCCCTATTTAAATGTAGTGCCCGCCTTCCTGTGTGAGCGATTTACTAACCTGCTGGGTATGGGGCAGGCCCAGGGAAGTAGCCTTAGCACCTATGCAAACACATCAGTCTCAGAGGGGCTCACCATCCTTGCCTATAATGGGGGAGCTGCTGTCCTCAGAGGGGGGAGAAGGTAGTACCCTTAAAGGGGGACCAGCCATGGGATGTGGTCGGATAAGACTTTGAACCCTTTGGGGCTAGGGAGATGTAGACCTGGACCTCGAAGCTCACACCCTTGGATTCAAGCCTGGGACATAAGCAAGCCCCCTCTTCTTCCTGGTGTCGTCTTTTGCCTTCCCTGTCCACGGGCTGGACCTGATTCCTGATGTGGCAGAGTTTGAGGGTGACCCCTCCTAGGAATACCAGTGGCTTACTGAGCACCTGGTCAGCAGGATGCCCAGCAGCCTTCAAGGGAGGACCCTACAGGAAGTGGAGACAGGTCTGTGTGGGCCAGTGGCAGCCCACTCAAAGCAAAGTGGGACAGGTGTCCGGCCCTGCTGATTCTAGCCACTCTGTAAGACATACAAATGAGGGCTGGGCCCAAAGGTGCTTCCTTCCTGGAAGGTGGGAATGGGATCTGCAGGGGGGTGGCCAGTGGAGGACACCTGCAGGGTTTGCCCAGGAGCTCAGCACAGGGGGAGTGTTCCTGGCTCCAGCATGCTGACTGTGGGGCTGCATGGGTTTCCAGCCTCCAAAGCCTCAGGCTCCCCTTTGGAAGAAGGGCTGCTGATGGCCCCCATCTCTGGGAACAGACATTAGGGAGGTCTTGCTGGCAGATTCCCTCAGGAAGGTCAGGAGGTGGCTGTTGCTTAAAGCAGCCCAGGGCCCGCCCCCTTGAAGAAGGTGCACACGTCCATGGCCCCCAACTCTGGGTCCTGCTGCCAGCCTCTGGCAGTGACCCACTTCCTGCCCTGTCCACTGACCCTGTGGGTGCATGGTCTTCCTGGAGCTGTTCCTGCAGACAGCAGATAAGCACTACATGGTGGGGCACAGGGTCACCTACTAGGTTTTCACCAATCAGCCAGCTGTCCGGCCCCGTGTGCCCCTCCAGGTAGGCCAGAGGGTGGTGGTCCTCATGGTGGACACAGGGTCACTTACTATGTCTTCACCGACCAGCTGGTTGCTGTGCCCCGTGTGCCGATCTGGGAGGGCCGGAGGGTGGTGGGCTTCAAGGTCTGTGGCATCATGCTTTGGCAGGATGTGTCCATGGGGCACATAGCGATGATCAGCCGCTTCTGCGAGCAGCGCTTCCTCTGTGACGTGGAAGACCTGGTGTGCGTGGATGCGGATGTGGGAATGAAGTTCTAGGACCATGTGGGCATGGAGATCCTGTCCCCCCTCTTTGGCACCCCACAGCTCGGTTTCTACTGGGGAGCCCATGAGGACTTTATCTACGAGCACTGGCCACAGTCCCAGACCCACATCCCCAGGGACCAGGGCAACTTTTACTACATGGGGGCCTTTTTTGGGGAATTGGTGGTGGAGTTTCCCTGACTGACCTCTGCCTGTCACCAGGCGATGGTGGTCAACTGGGCCAATGGGATTGAGGCCGTGTGGCCCGATAAGAGCCACCTGAACAGGTACCTGCTGGGCCACAGGCCCACCAAGGTGTTGTCCCTGGAGGACCTGTGGGATCCATGGCAGCTGGGCTGGCCCCACCATCATTCCCCGGGTCATGAAGAAGCTGAGATCCATGGCTGTGCCCAAGAATCAACAGGGGACCCAGAACTCATGAGGGGCTCTCCCCGGAGGAGCTGTGGGACCTGCGATATTGGGCTGTCCCCTGAAGGACCTATGAGACCCGCAGCTGATGGAATAGCCCCTGTCATGGAGAAGCTGAGATATGTGGCTGTGCCAAAGAATCACCAGGACATCTGCAAATCATGAGGGGCCGCCCCCGTCTCCATTAGGGAGTGCTGCCTTGAGCAGAGCGGTCAGAGCAGATTCCTACTTCTGTCCCCTTTGAGGGAAACTGTGGAGCCCAGCACTGCTTGAACGGGCATGCCAGCGCCCCAACCAGCACTGCGCACAGGAGGCCTGCCTGGGGGCAGAAGGTCCTCTCTTTGTGGTTATTATATTTTGATCATTTCCGGGTCCTTTGCAGCTGTGAACGGCTCCAGTTTTATGTCAGATGTTTTTCTGTGTCAATGCTGAGCAACCATCTTAAAAAGAACAATTGAGGGAAAAGGTTTTCTCCATGTTTCGAAACAGACATTTACTGTTGGGGCTGGGAGAAACCCTGTAGCAGCCATGGAGCCAGAACGGGTGCTGGCCTTGTCTTCCCTCCCAGTTCTTATACCTCACCGCGGCCATGGGGCTTCAGGGTCAGGGGTGCACCGAGCCACCTCCCAGACCCCCAAGGCCCTCATCAACAGAGGCCTTGGCCATGGCCATTAGCTCGGCCTCCAGGAGCGTGGAGCCCTCTGGGCTATATAAGGTTCCTGCCTTAGTTTTAAATGGCTATTTCTGTGCTGGTGTTTGTGAAATGTGGGCACTCGCTCTGTCTGGATGCGCGTCCCCATGGGATTTCTCAGTACCCACCAGTGGGTTTGCACTTGTGCACTTTCTCTGGACCAGCTGCCTGCACTGTGTCTTAGCAAGCACTTACTGAGCTCAGTCACCAACAAGGGGCAGAGCATGAGAGCGAGAACTAAGATACAGGCTCCCTGCTCCTGGGCCCTCCAGGGACTCGCGATGGCCCCGATTACCTGACTCACTTCTTTTGTATTGTGGTATAATGGACATACAGCTGATACCATGAAGCGCGTTTCAGTGGCAAAAAGTATATTCTCTGTTCTGCACCGAGTACCTCCATCCATCGCCACAATGTTTTCATCATCCCAAACTGAACTTTTACCCACAATACCCCAAACCCCCATTCCCCTTCCCCAGCCCTGGCACCCAGCAGCTCCTTCCACCTCTGTGAATGGGAGTGCTCTCCATCCCTCACAAGTGGGGTCCTCTGGTGTCGGTCCTTTAGGGACTGGCTTATTTCACATGGCATAATGGCCTCAATGTCTGTCCCTGTGAGCCTGAACCTGACACACTTTCCCCCCAAAATTGTGGCTCAGCCCTCTCCTGTCTGAGCCGAACCTCCTCAGTCCCCTCTGCCACCCTCACCTTCCTCCTCAGCCTGAAGATGATCCCAGCCAATGTGCAGCTTTGAATACCTGTGAGTCCGGACGCCAGGCACATAGCCCAGGGGACTATGGCCTCACCTATACCCCATCTGTCCATGTCAGGTTCCTGCCCCCCTCCCTCAGCTGACCACCTGCTCCTCCCACAGGTGTCCCCATCTCAGGAGAGGGAAACACCAAGTCCAGGCCCTTGGAGTCCTCTGGGACTTCTTGCTTGCTACCAAATCTCCCAGCAGTGAAGTGGCTACTGGAGGACATTCAATGTCCAAAACATTTAAAGGCATAGTGAGTCTCTGCTGCCTAAGGCAATGGATAACAGTTGGTGCAAATAGAAACCGAGGAGAATCACCGTAAGAAAGGCTGAGGAATGAAGATCTTTAGGGAAGAAGGGTCTGGAAGCTCTGACTGGCCCTACCTGACCTTCAGGTGCTCCTCAGGTACTCCTGTGCCTCTGGTATCTTCCTGGAACCCTGACATGGCTGTTTTCAGACAGCTCATCCAGCAGTACCCTCAGTTTCTGGGAGGTGGATTTGCTGGAATCCGCAGTGTGCCCTGCCACTCCATCGGGATTGCTTTTTGAAGGTGCATCGTATGGGCCATCTGAGGAGCCAAAACTCTGGGCCTGTGACCTGGAGGGATTCTGAGCAGAACTGGTGGGATGGGAGGGCTGCAAGGCCCAGAGGCAGGTTTCCAGAAAGCTGACTCAGGTCCCCGGCATCCTACCGTTTTTGAATCAAAGCCCTGAGATCTTTAAATGCCAGCAATGTTAGCATGGGCCAGAAAAGCAAATGTCCCTGTGCACCCAACCCCACCTAAACTATTGGACATTTCTTGTCACTTGAGCTGAGGTCAAAGGATTGGGAGTCGGGGCTTGAGGAGGGTCCTGGGCCAGACTTTGTATTTGGGGGACAAAGGCCATCCAGACAAGCTTGTGCTGAGCCTGAGGAGGGGGTCTGTGTGGAGACCCCAGCTGCAGGCACCGCTGTCCACGGAGGCCCCCTCAGCCTGCCCCAGTGTACCTGCTGCTGGGGGAGAGCCTGCCCCCTCCTCTCTGTCTGAGGGCTCTCTCCTGCACCAGGTGCCTCCTATCCTGCCAGCCATTGCCATCCTGCAGCCTGGTAGAGTGGTTACCCCGAGTTCCTCTAGCTGCTGGGGGAGGACCTGCCCCCTCCTCTCTGCCTGAGGGTTCTCTCTTGCATCAGGTGCACCTTCGCTCCTGTCAGTCACTGTCAGCCTGCAGCCTCGGAGGGTGGCTACCCTGACAACCTCCAGCACTGGGGACAGAGCTGCTGTGGGTGAGATGTGGTCTCTCAGCAGGCCTGAGTGCCAGGTCCCCACAGTGCTCCCTCTCCTCCTGCAGGCTCACTGTGCCACATCCTCCCTCAGTCTCCCTGGGCCCAAGTCTTCCTTTCTTCGCAGACCATCCTTGACCCAGGCTCCACACGCTGGGACTGGGAGCAGGTCGTCTGGACCTTCTGGACTCTCGGTTCCATGCCCGCGACATGGGCACTCTCTGGCCTCACAGACTGCTCAGAGGAGACCCAGCGCAGGAAGAGGCAG
>NW_027400248.1:0-5859 GCF_003265705.2 Callorhinus ursinus
GTCTATGCTACCCAGAGCAATCTATACCTTCAATGCCATCCCGATCAAAATTCCAATGACATTTTTCAAAGTGCTGGAACAAACAATCCTAAAATTTGTATGGAATCAGAAAAGACCCCGAATCGCCAAGGAAATGTTGAAAAAGAAAAACAAAGCTGGGGGCATCACGTTGCCCGATTTGAAGCTATATTACAAAGCAGTGATCACCAAGACAGCATGATACTGGCACAAAAACAGACGCATAGACCAATGGAACAGAATAGAAAGCCCAGATATGGACCCTCAACTCTATGGTCAAATAGTCTTCGACAAAGCAGGAAAAAATATGCAATGGAAAAAAGACAGTCTCTTCAATAAATGGTGCTGGGAAAATTGGACAACCACATGCAGAAGAATGAAACTTGACCATTCTCTAACACCATACACAAAGACAAACTCAAATTCGATGAAAGACCTCAATGTGAGACAGGAATCCATCAAAATCCTAGAGGAGAACATAGCAGTAACCTCTCAACATCAGCCACAGCAACTTCTTTCAAGATTCATCTCCAAAGGCTAGTGAAACAAAAGCAAAAATGAATTTTTGGAACTTCATCAAGATAAAAAGCTTCTGCACAGCAAAGGAAATAGTCAACAAAACAAAAAGGCAAGCTACAGAATGGGAGACGACATTTGCAAAAGCCACTACAGATAAAGGGCTGGTATCCACAATCTATAAAGAACTTCTCAAACTCAACACCCAAAAGCAAATAATCAAGTCGAAAAACGGGCAGAAGACATCAGACACTTCTCCAAAGAAGACATACAAATGGCTAACAGACACATGAAAAATGTTCATCATCACTAGCCATCAGGGAAATTCAAATCAAAACCACATTGAGATATCACCTTATATTAGTGAATGGCAAAAATTGACAAGGCAAGAAACAACAAATGTTGGAGAGGTTGGGGAGAAAGGGGAACGCTCTTACACTGTTGGTGGCAATGCAAGTTGGTACAGCCACTTTGGAAAACAGTGCTGAGGTACCTCAAAAAATTAAAATAGAACTACCCTATGACCCAGCAATTGCACTACTGGGTATTTAACCCAAAGACACAGATGTACTGTAAAGAAGGGTCATGTGCACCCCAATGTTCATAACAGCAATGTCTGCAATAGCCAAACTGTGGAAAGAGCCGAGATGCCCTTCAACCGATGAATGGATAAAGAAGATGTGGCCCATATATACAATGGAATATTACTCAGCCATCAGAAAGGATGAATATCCAACTTTTACATCAACATGGATGGGACTGGAGGAGATTATGCTAAGGGAAAGAAGTCAAGCAGAGAAAGTCAATTATCATATGGGTTCACTTACTTATGGAACATAAGGAATAGCATGGAGGACATTAGGAGAAGGAAGGGAGAAATGAAGGAGGGGCCTCAGAGTGGGGAGATGAACCATGAGAGACGATGGACTCTGAGAAACAAACTGTGGGTTTTAGAGGGGAGGGGGGTGTGGGCATGGGTTAGCCCAGTGATGGGTATTAAGGAGGGCACGTGCTGCACGGAGCACTGGGTGTTATGCGAAAACAAGGACTCGTGGATCACTACATCAAAACTAATGATGTAGTGTATGGTGAATAACATAACATAATAAAATTAAATTAAAAAGAAAATAAAATTTTATATAGAGAGATATATAAAATATGTAAAAATATATACTATATATTTTATACATAATATGTAAATATAAATATATAAATACAGATTTTTTAATATATTTCTATGTATATTTGTATATATATAGGTATATATATAAAACGGAATTATATAATTCCATTCTATAATGGAATATATATATATTAATTCCATTTTCTTTTTTAATTTAATTTTATTATATTATGTTATGTTAGTCACCATACAATACATCATTAGTTTTTGATGTAGTGATCCACAATTTGTTGTTTTTGTATAACACCCAGTGCTCCAAGCAGTACGTGCCCTCCTTAATACCCAACACCGAGCTAACCAATGCCCCCACTCCCCTCCCCTCTAAAACCTTCAGTTTGTTTTTCAGAGTCCATCATCTCTCATGGTTCATCTCCCCCTCTGACTTACTCCCCCTCATTCTTCCCCTCCTGCTATCTTCTTTTTTCTTTCCCTTAACATATATTACATTATTTGTTTCAGAAGTACAGATCTGTGATTCAACAGTCTTGCACAATTCACAGCACTCACCATAGCACATACCCTCCCCAATATCTGTCACCCAGCCACCCCATCCCTCCCACCCCCCACCACTCCAGCAACCCTCAGTTTGTTTCCTGAGATTAAGAATTCCTCATATCAGTGAGGTCATATGATACCTGTCTTTCTCTGATTGACTTATTTCACTCAGCATAACACCCTCCAGTTCCATCCACGTCATTGCAAATGGCAAGATGTCATTCCTTTTGATGGCTGCATAATATTCCATTATGTATATATGCCACATCTTCTTTATCCATTCATTTGTCGATGGACATCTTGGCTCTTTCCACAGTTTGGCTATTGTGGACATTACTGCTATAAACATTGGGGTGCACGTACCCCTTCGGATCCCGACATTTGTATCTTTGTGGTAAATACCCAGTAGTACAATTGCTGGATCGTATGGTAGTTCTATTTTCAACTTTTTGAGGAACCTCCATACTGTTTTCCAGAGGGGTTGCACCAGCTTGCATTCCCACCAACAGTGTAGGAGGGTTCCCCTTTCTCCACATCCCCGCCAACATCTGTCGTTCCCTGACTTGTTAATTTTAGCCATTCTGACGGGTGTGAGGTGGTATCTCATTGAGGTTTTGATTTGGATTTCCCTGATGCCGAGTGATGTTGAGCACTTTTTCATGTGCCTGTTGGCCATTTGGATGTCTTCTTTGGAGAAATGTCTGTTCATGTCTTCTGCCCATTTCTTGATTGGATTATTTGTTCTTTGGGTGTTGAGTTTGATAAGTTCTTTATAGATTTTCGATACTAGCCCTTTATCTGATATGTCATTTGCAAATATCTTCTCCCATTCTGTCGGGTGTCCTTTGGTTTGGTTGACTGTTTCTTTTGCTGTGCAAAAGCTTTTTATCTTGATGAAGTCCCAATAGTTCATTTTTGCCCTTACTTCCCTTGCCTTTGGCGATGTTTCTAGGAAGAAGTTGCTGCGGCTGAGGTCGAAGAGGTTGCTGCCTGTCTTCTCCTTTAGGATTTTGATGGACTCCTGTCTCACGTTTAGGTCTTTCGACCATTTGCAATCTATTTTTGTGTGTGGTGTAAGGAAATGGTCCAGTTTCATTCTTCTGCATGTGGCTGTCCAATTTTCCCAACACCACTTGTTGAAGAGACTGTCTTTTTTCCATTGGACATTCTTTCCTGCTTTGTAAAGATTAGTTGACCATAGAGTTGAGGGTCTATTTCTGGGCTCTCTATTCTGTTCCATTAATCTATGTGTCTGTTTTTGTGCCAGTACCATACTGTCTTGATGATGACAGCTTTGTAATGGAGCTGGAAGTCCGGAATTGTGATGCCACCAGCTTTGCTTTTCTTTTTCAACATTCTTCTGGCTATTCGGGGTCTTTTCTGGTTCCATACAAATTTTAGGATTATTTGTTCATTTCTTTGAAAAAAGTGGATGGTATTTTGATGGGGATTGCATTGAATGTGTAGATTGTTCTAGGTAGCATTGACATCTTCACAATGTTTGTTCTTCCAATCCATGAGCATGGAACGTTTTTCCATTTCTTTGTGTCTTCTTCAATTTCTTTCATGAGTATTTTATAGTTTTCTGAGTACAGATCCTTTGCTTCTTTGATTAAATTTATTCCCAGGTATCTTATGGTTTGGGGTGCAATTGTAAATGGGATCGACTCCTTGATTTGTCTCTCTTCTGTCTTGTTGGTGTATAGGAATGCCACTGATTTCTGTGCATTGATTTTATATCCTGCTACTTTACTGAATTCCTGTATGAGTTCTAGCAGTTTTGGGGTGGAGTCTTTTGGATTCTCCACATACACTATCATATCATCTGCAAAGAATGAGAGTTTGACTTCTTTGCTGACTCAGATGCCTTTGATTTCTTTTTGTTGTCTGATTGCAGTGGCTAGGACTTCTAATACTATGTTGAATAGCAGTGGTGATAGTGGACATCCCTGCCACATTCCTGACCTTAGGGGGAAAGCTCTCAACTTTTCCCCATTGAGAATGATATTCGCTGTAGGTTTTTCATAGATGGCTTTTATGATATTGAGGTAGGTACCCTCTATCCCTATACTCTGAAGAGCTTTGATCAAGAAAGGATGCTGCACTTTGTCAAATGCTTTTTCTGCATCTATTGAGAGGATCATATGATTCTTGTTCTTTCTTTTGTTAATGTATTGTATCACGTTGATTGATTTGCGGATGTTGAACCAGCCTTGCAGCCCAGGAATAAATCCCACTTGGTCATGGTGAATAATCCTTTTAATGTACTGTTGGATCCTATTGGCTAGTATTTTGGTGAGAATTTTTGCATCCATGTTCATCAAGGATATTGGTCTGTAATTCTCTTTTTTGATGGGGTCTTTGTCTGGTTTTGGGATCAAGGTAATGCTGGCCTCATAAAATGAGTTTGGAAGTTTCCCTTCCATTTCTATTTTTTGGAACAGTTTCAGGAGAATAGGTATTAATTCTTCTTGAAATGTCTGATAGAATTCCCCTGGGAAGCCATCTGGCCCTGGGCTTTTGTTTCTTGGGAGATTTTTGATGACTGTTTCAATTTCCTTAGTGGTTATAGGTCTGTTCAGGTTTTCTATTTCTTCCTGGTTCAATTTTGGTAGTTGATACATCTCTAGGAATGCACCCATTTCTTCCAGGTTCTCTAATTTGCTGGCATAGAGTTGCTCATAATATGTTCTTATAATTGTTTGTATTTCTTTGGTGTTGGTTGTGATCTCTCCTCTTTCATTCATGATTTTGTTGATTTGGGTCATTTCTCTTTTCTTTTTGATCAGTCTGGCCAGGGGTTTATCAATCTTGTTAATTCTTTCAAAGAACCAGCTCCTAGTTTCGTTGATCTGTTCTACTGTTTTTTTGGTTTCTAGTTCATTGATTTCTGCTCTGATCTTTATGATTTCTCTTCTCCTGCTGGGTTTAGGCTTCATTTGCTGTTCTTTCTCCAGTTCCTTTAGGTGTAGGGTTAGGTTGTGTATTTGAGGCCTTTCCTGTTTCTTGAGAAAGGCTTGTATTGCTATATACTTTCCTCTTAGGACTGCCTTTGCTGTATTCCAAAGATTTTGAACAGTTGTGTTTTCATTTTCATTGGTTTCCATGAATTTTTTTAATTCTTCTTTAATTTCCTGGTTGACCCATTCATTCTTTAGTAGGATGCTCTTTAGCTTCCATGTATTTGAGTTCTTTCTGACTTTCCTCTTGTGATTGAGTTCTAGTTTCAAAGCATTGTGGTCTGAAAATATGCAGGGAATGATCCCAATCTTTTGGTACTGGTTGAGACCTGATTTGTGACCTAGGATGTGATCTATTCTGGAGAATGTTCCATGGGCACTAGAGAAGAATGTGTATTCCGTTGCCTTGGGATGGAATGTTCTGAATATGTCTGTGAAGTCCATTTGGTTCACTGTGTCATTTAAAGTCTTTATTTCCTTGTTGATCTTTTGTTTAGATGATCTGTCCATTTCAGTGAGGGGGGTGTTAAAGTCCCCTACTATTATTGTATTGTTGTCAATGTGTTTCTTTGCTTTTGTTATTAATTGGCTCATATAATTGGCTGTTCCCATGTTAGGGGCATAGATATTTACAATTGTTAGATCTTCTTGTTGGATAGACCCTTTAAGTAGGATATAGTGTCCTTC
>NW_027400249.1:0-5858 GCF_003265705.2 Callorhinus ursinus
GTCTATGCTACCCAGAGCAATCTATACCTTCAATGCCATCCCGATCAAAATTCCAATGACATTTTTCAAAGGGCTGGAACAAACAATCCTAAAATTTGTATGGAATCAGAAAACACCCCAAATCGCCAAGGAAATGTTGAAAAAGAAAAACAAAGCTGGGGGCATCACGTTGCCCGATTTGAAGCTATATTACAAAGCAGTGATCACCAAGACAGCATGATACTGGCACAAAAACAGACGCATAGACCAATGGAACAGAATAGAAAGCCCAGATATGGACCCTCAACTCTATGGTCAAATAGTCTTCGACAAAGCAGGAAAAAATATGCAATGGAAAAAAGACAGTCTCTTCAATAAATGGTGCTGGGAAAATTGGACAACCACATGCAGAAGAATGAAACTTGACCATTCTCTAACACCATACACAAAGACAAACTCAAATTCGATGAAAGACCTCAATGTGAGACAGGAATCCATCAAAATCCTAGAGGAGAACATAGCAGTAACCTCTCAACATCAGCCACAGCAACTTCTTTCAAGATTCATCTCCAAAGGCTAGTGAAACAAAAGCAAAAATGAATTTTTGGAACTTCATCAAGATAAAAAGCTTCTGCACAGCAAAGGAAATAGTCAACAAAACAAAAAGGCAAGCTACAGAATGGGAGACGACATTTGCAAAAGCCACTACAGATAAAGGGCTGGTATCCACAATCTATAAAGAACTTCTCAAACTCAACACCCAAAAGCAAATAATCAAGTCGAAAAACGGGCAGAAGACATCAGACACTTCTCCAAAGAAGACATACAAATGGCTAACAGACACATGAAAAATGTTCATCATCACTAGCCATCAGGGAAATTCAAATCAAAACCACATTGAGATATCACCTTATATTAGTGAATGGCAAAAATTGACAAGGCAAGAAACAACAAATGTTGGAGAGGTTGGGGAGAAAGGGGAACGCTCTTACACTGTTGGTGGCAATGCAAGTTGGTACAGCCACTTTGGAAAACAGTGCTGAGGTACCTCAAAAAATTAAAATAGAACTACCCTATGACCCAGCAATTGCACTACTGGGTATTTAACCCAAAGACACAGATGTACTGTAAAGAAGGGTCATGTGCACCCCAATGTTCATAACAGCAATGTCTGCAATAGCCAAACTGTGGAAAGAGCCGAGATGCCCTTCAACCGATGAATGGATAAAGAAGATGTGGCCCATATATACAATGGAATATTACTCAGCCATCAGAAAGGATGAATATCCAACTTTTACATCAACATGGATGGGACTGGAGGAGATTATGCTAAGGGAAAGAAGTCAAGCAGAGAAAGTCAATTATCATATGGGTTCACTTACTTATGGAACATAAGGAATAGCATGGAGGACATTAGGAGAAGGAAGGGAGAAATGAAGGAGGGGCCTCAGAGTGGGGAGATGAACCATGAGAGACGATGGACTCTGAGAAACAAACTGTGGGTTTTAGAGGGGAGGGGGGTGTGGGCATGGGTTAGCCCAGTGATGGGTATTAAGGAGGGCACGTGCTGCACGGAGCACTGGGTGTTATGCGAAAACAAGGACTCGTGGATCACTACATCAAAACTAATGATGTAGTGTATGGTGAATAACATAACATAATAAAATTAAATTAAAAAGAAAATAAAATTTTATATAGAGAGATATATAAAATATGTAAAAATATATACTATATATTTTATACATAATATGTAAATATAAATATATAAATACAGATTTTTTAATATATTTCTATGTATATTTGTATATATATAGGTATATATATAAAACGGAATTATATAATTCCATTCTATAATGGAATATATATATATTAATTCCATTTTCTTTTTTAATTTAATTTTATTATATTATGTTATGTTAGTCACCATACAATACATCATTAGTTTTTGATGTAGTGATCCACAATTTGTTGTTTTTGTATAACACCCAGTGCTCCAAGCAGTACGTGCCCTCCTTAATACCCAACACCGAGCTAACCAATGCCCCCACTCCCCTCCCCTCTAAAACCTTCAGTTTGTTTTTCAGAGTCCATCATCTCTCATGGTTCATCTCCCCCTCTGACTTACTCCCCCTCATTCTTCCCCTCCTGCTATCTTCTTTTTTCTTTCCCTTAACATATATTACATTATTTGTTTCAGAAGTACAGATCTGTGATTCAACAGTCTTGCACAATTCACAGCACTCACCATAGCACATACCCTCCCCAATATCTGTCACCCAGCCACCCCATCCCTCCCACCCCCCACCACTCCAGCAACCCTCAGTTTGTTTCCTGAGATTAAGAATTCCTCATATCAGTGAGGTCATATGATACCTGTCTTTCTCTGATTGACTTATTTCACTCAGCATAACACCCTCCAGTTCCATCCACGTCATTGCAAATGGCAAGATGTCATTCCTTTTGATGGCTGCATAATATTCCATTATGTATATATGCCACATCTTCTTTATCCATTCATTTGTCGATGGACATCTTGGCTCTTTCCACAGTTTGGCTATTGTGGACATTACTGCTATAAACATTGGGGTGCACGTACCCCTTCGGATCCCGACATTTGTATCTTTGTGGTAAATACCCAGTAGTACAATTGCTGGATCGTATGGTAGTTCTATTTTCAACTTTTTGAGGAACCTCCATACTGTTTTCCAGAGGGGTTGCACCAGCTTGCATTCCCACCAACAGTGTAGGAGGGTTCCCCTTTCTCCACATCCCCGCCAACATCTGTCGTTCCCTGACTTGTTAATTTTAGCCATTCTGACGGGTGTGAGGTGGTATCTCATTGAGGTTTTGATTTGGATTTCCCTGATGCCGAGTGATGTTGAGCACTTTTTCATGTGCCTGTTGGCCATTTGGATGTCTTCTTTGGAGAAATGTCTGTTCATGTCTTCTGCCCATTTCTTGATTGGATTATTTGTTCTTTGGGTGTTGAGTTTGATAAGTTCTTTATAGATTTTCGATACTAGCCCTTTATCTGATATGTCATTTGCAAATATCTTCTCTCATTCTGTCGGTTGTCTTTTGGTTTTGTTGACTGTTTCTTTTGCTGTGCAAAAGCTTTTTATCTTGATGAAGTCCCAATAGTTCATTTTTGCCCTTACTTCCCTTGCCTTTGGCGATGTTTCTAGGAAGAAGTTGCTGCGGCTGAGGTCGAAGAGGTTGCTGCCTGTCTTCTCCTTTAGGATTTTGATGGACTCCTGTCTCACGTTTAGGTCTTTCGACCATTTGCAATCTATTTTTGTGTGTGGTGTAAGGAAATGGTCCAGTTTCATTCTTCTGCATGTGGCTGTCCAATTTTCCCAACACCACTTGTTGAAGAGACTGTCTTTTTTCCATTGGACATTCTTTCCTGCTTTGTAAAGATTAGTTGACCATAGAGTTGAGGGTCTATTTCTGGGCTCTCTATTCTGTTCCATTAATCTATGTGTCTGTTTTTGTGCCAGTACCATACTGTCTTGATGATGACAGCTTTGTAATGGAGCTGGAAGTCCGGAATTGTGATGCCACCAGCTTTGCTTTTCTTTTTCAACATTCTTCTGGCTATTCGGGGTCTTTTCTGGTTCCATACAAATTTTAGGATTATTTGTTCATTTCTTTGAAAAAAGTGGATGGTATTTTGATGGGGATTGCATTGAATGTGTAGATTGTTCTAGGTAGCATTGACATCTTCACAATGTTTGTTCTTCCAATCCATGAGCATGGAACGTTTTTCCATTTCTTTGTGTCTTCTTCAATTTCTTTCATGAGTATTTTATAGTTTTCTGAGTACAGATCCTTTGCTTCTTTGATTAAATTTATTCCCAGGTATCTTATGGTTTGGGGTGCAATTGTAAATGGGATCGACTCCTTGATTTGTCTCTCTTCTGTCTTGTTGGTGTATAGGAATGCCACTGATTTCTGTGCATTGATTTTATATCCTGCTACTTTACTGAATTCCTGTATGAGTTCTAGCAGTTTTGGGGTGGAGTCTTTTGGATTCTCCACATACACTATCATATCATCTGCAAAGAATGAGAGTTTGACTTCTTTGCTGACTCAGATGCCTTTGATTTCTTTTTGTTGTCTGATTGCAGTGGCTAGGACTTCTAATACTATGTTGAATAGCAGTGGTGATAGTGGACATCCCTGCCACATTCCTGACCTTAGGGGGAAAGCTCTCAACTTTTCCCCATTGAGAATGATATTCGCTGTAGGTTTTTCATAGATGGCTTTTATGATATTGAGGTAGGTACCCTCTATCCCTATACTCTGAAGAGCTTTGATCAAGAAAGGATGCTGCACTTTGTCAAATGCTTTTTCTGCATCTATTGAGAGGATCATATGTTCTTGTTCTTTCTTTTGTTAATGTATTGTATCATGTTGATTGATTTGTGGATGTTGAACCAACCTTGCAGCCCAGGGATAAATCCCACTTGGTCATGGTGAATAATCCTTTTAATGTACTGTTGGATCCTATTGGCTAGTATTTTGGTGAGAATTTTTGCATCCATGTTCATCAAGGATATTGGTCTGTAATTCTCCTTTTTGATGGGGTCTTTGTCTGGTTTTGGGATCAAGGTAATGCTGGCCTCATAAAATGAGTTTGGAAGTTTTCCTTCCATTTCTATTTTTTGGAACAGTTTCAGGAGAATAGGTATTAATTCTTCTTTAAATGTCTGATAGAATTCCCCTGGGAAGCCATCTGGCCCTGGGCTTTTGTTTGTTGGGAGATTTTTGATGACTGCTTCAATTTCCTTAGTGGTTATAGGTCTGTTCAGGTTTTCTATTTCTTCCTGGTTCAATTTTGGTAGTTGATACATCTCTAGGAATGCACCCATTTCTTCCAGGTTCTCTAATTTGCTGGCATAGAGTTGCTCATAATATGTTCTTATAATTGTTTGTATTTCTTTGGTGTTGGTTGTGATCTCTCCTCTTTCATTCATGATTTTGTTGATTTGGGTCATTTCTCTTTTCTTTTTGATCAGTCTGGCCAGGGGTTTATCAATCTTGTTAATTCTTTCAAAGAACCAGCTCCTAGTTTCGTTGATCTGTTCTACTGTTTTTTTGGTTTCTAGTTCATTGATTTCTGCTCTGATCTTTATGATTTCTCTTCTCCTGCTGGGTTTAGGCTTCATTTGCTGTTCTTTCTCCAGTTCCTTTAGGTGTAGGGTTAGGTTGTGTATTTGAGGCCTTTCCTGTTTCTTGAGAAAGGCTTGTATTGCTATATACTTTCCTCTTAGGACTGCCTTTGCTGTATTCCAAAGATTTTGAACAGTTGTGTTTTCATTTTCATTGGTTTCCATGAATTTTTTTAATTCTTCTTTAATTTCCTGGTTGACCCATTCATTCTTTAGTAGGATGCTCTTTAGCTTCCATGTATTTGAGTTCTTTCTGACTTTCCTCTTGTGATTGAGTTCTAGTTTCAAAGCATTGTGGTCTGAAAATATGCAGGGAATGATCCCAATCTTTTGGTACTGGTTGAGACCTGATTTGTGACCTAGGATGTGATCTATTCTGGAGAATGTTCCATGGGCACTAGAGAAGAATGTGTATTCCGTTGCCTTGGGATGGAATGTTCTGAATATGTCTGTGAAGTCCATTTGGTTCACTGTGTCATTTAAAGTCTTTATTTCCTTGTTGATCTTTTGTTTAGATGATCTGTCCATTTCAGTGAGGGGGGTGTTAAAGTCCCCTACTATTATTGTATTGTTGTCAATGTGTTTCTTTGCTTTTGTTATTAATTGGCTCATATAATTGGCTGTTCCCATGTTAGGGGCATAGATATTTACAATTGTTAGATCTTCTTGTTGGATAGACCCTTTAAGTAGGATATAGTGTCCTTC
>NW_027400250.1:0-5850 GCF_003265705.2 Callorhinus ursinus
AATTCTTAATCTCAGGAACAATCTGAGGGTTGCTGGAGTGGTCGGGGGTGGGAGGGATGGGGTGGCTGGGTGATAGACATTGGGGAGGGTATGTGCTACGATGAGCGCTGTGAATTGTACAAGACTGTTGAATCACAGATCTGTACTTCTGAAACAAATAACGCAACATATGTTAAGAAAAAAGAAAAAGAAGATAGCAGGAGAGGAAGAATGAAGGGGAGTAAGTCAGAGGGGGAGACGAACCAGGAGAGATGATGGACTCTGAAAAACAAACTGATTGTTCTAGAGGGGAGGAGGGCGGGGGATGGTTTAGCCTGGTAATGGGTATTAAAGAGGGCACATTCTGCATGGAGCACTGGGTGTTATGAACAAACAATGAATCATGGAACACTACACCAAAACAAATGATGTAATATATGGTGATTAACATAACAATAAAAAATTTAAAATAAAAAGTAAAAACAGGTGAAGTAATTTTAATAATATGTTTTATTTAAGCCATAGTGTTACTATCTCAACATGTAATCAAGTGTTACCATCTCAACATGTAATCAAGAATTGTACTTTTGGGATGCCTGAGTGACTCAGTCAGTTAAGCGTCGGCCTTCGGCTCAGGTCATGATTCCAGAGTCCTGGAATCGAGTCCCACATCAGGCTCCTTGCTCAGTGGGGAACCTGCTTCTCCCTCTGTCTGCCACTCCCTGTGCTTGTGTTCTCTTTCTCTCTCTGACAAAAAAAAAAAAAGAACTGTACTTTTTACTGGATCATATGGTAATTCTATTTTTTTTGAGGAACGCCCCATACTGTTTTCCATCCAAAGAAAATGAAAACACTAATTTGAAAAGATGTAGTCACCCCTGTGTTTGTTGTAGCATTATTTACAATAGCCAAGATGTGGAAGTAACCCAAGTGCCCATCCATAGATGAATGGATAAAGATGTGGTACACACAAACACACACACACAGTGGAATATTATTCAACCATAAAAAGAATGAAATCTTGCCATTTGCATCTACATGGATGAAGGGTACAATGCTAAATGAAATAAGTTAGAGAAAGACAAATACCATATCATTTCACTCATATATGGAATTTAAGAAACAAAACAAATGAACAAATGAAGAAGAAAAGAGAAAAAAACACCCTTAAATATAGAGAATGAACTGGTGGTTGTCAGAGGGGAGGATGGAGGATGAGTGAAATGATAAAGGGGGTCAAGAGTACACTTATCTTGATGAGCACTGAGTAAATGCAGAAATGTTGAATCATTATGTTGCATACCTGAAACTAACACCCTATGTTTATTACACTTCAATAAAAAAAATAAAGTTTAAAAAGGATTTTTACCTTTTATACATACTCTTTGAAGTCTGGTGTGTGCTTTATAGCACATCTGGATTTGGCCTGCCACATTTCAAGTGCTGGGTGGCCATATGTGGCTAGTGGCTACTATATAGGACAGTGAGAGTATAGAGAAATAGGTGAGCAGTGGGAGGCCTTGGGAACTGGTCTGCAAAGAGGAGTGAGGAGGGCAGGAAGGGCACAGAAGGGAGAGGGGCTCCTCAGGAGGCAGGTGGAGCTGGGCCTCAGGGGTGGGAGGTGGAGAGAGACGGCCAAAGCAACAGCAGATGAGACATCACTGCTGTGCCAGGAGTCAGCTCAGCCAGGCTGATGGGGGAATATGGGAGGAGAGAGCGAATCAGGAGGGCTGGAGAAATTCCAACTCTGGAGTGGCACAAATCATCCCAACCATAAGAAGCATCCTGAAGGGAGTACCAAGAACCTGAACATATGTTTGGTCTCTGAACATTGTTTTTTTTTCAAATATTTGTTGAACACCTACTATGTGCCAAGGACTGTGAATATAATGGTGAATAAGACGGTCCCTTCCCCATGGAAATCACATTTTATTGAGAGAGGTAGACAATAAACAAGCGATAAGTAACTACCATAGTTTCAGGTAATGGTGAATGCATGAAGGGATGGGGAAGAAGCAGGGGAAGTGACACACTGATGACAGCTTGGTGGTGAGCTGGGTATTCTCCATTTGCCCCTGCAGACCCACTCTTCACCTTCTCTGCCCTGCCCTGTGTCCTAGGAGGCCAACCTCTGTGGAGTGCAGCAGCAGACTTGTTCCCTGACTCTCTGGCCAATGGGGAACACTGACAGGAGATCAAAGAAGGGGAAGGAAGGTTAATGCCTCCCAGGACCCACCCCTGTTGCAGCTGGCTCCACAGTTTGGGCAGTGGTTGAATTCTTTACCTATGGCCTCAGCTCTTGCCAGGAATGTTTACATCTTTTTCTCCTCTCACCCCTCTAAGCTGGAGATTGGTAATGGCTCCTGTCTGGCTCATTCCTGTGTGCTTCACTTTTCCATCTTGATTTCTGTAACCCATCCTCACCTCTGTAAAATACACCTTAGTTATACTTCCTTCAATCCCTACTCTGAGTGCTCCTGCCACTTCATGCTTGGTCAGGAGGCTTCTTTGAGCCTTGAATTGAAGGACAAAGGTAAGCTAAGGTGATATATGTGCAAGGGTGCCAGGCAGAGGGGCTTAGGAGCAAAGGGCTTGCAGAGAACAAACTAGGTGTGTCATAGGAACAGGAAGAAAGCCAGAGAGATTGGAGCTCAGCAAGAGGCAAGAGAAGAAGGTGTGGAGATGGTGGGTAAGGTCAGAGGTGCCCAGGAGCTCTTGTGAGGGGCAGGGGAGTGGGGAAGAAGTCTGGGGCTCACTCTAAGTATGGTGGAAATGTGTGGGAGGGTTTTGAGCTGTAGATTAACATGATCTAATTGATGCTTTATTTATTATTTTTCATCTTTTTTATTGTTATGTTAATCACCATACATCATTAGTTTTTGATGTAGTGTTCCATGATTCATTGTTTGTGCATAACAGCCAGTGCTCCATGCAGAATGTGCCCTCTTTAATACCCATCACCAGGCTAACCCATCCCACCACCCCCTCCCCTCTAGACCCCTGTTTGTTTTTCAGAGTCCATCGTCTCTCCTGGTTCGTCTCCCCCTCCAACTTACTCCCCTTCATTCTTACCCTCCTGGTATCTTCTTTTTCTTTTTCCTTAACATATGTTGCATTATTTGATTCAGAAGTAAAGATCTCTGATTCAACAGTCTTGCACAATTCACAGCGCTCACCATAGCACATACCCTACCCAATGTCTATCACCCAGCCACCCCATCCCTCCCAACCCCCACCACTCCAGCAACTCTCAGTTTGTTTCCTGAGATTAAGAATTCCTCATATCGGTGAGGTCATATGATATATGTCTTTCTCTGATTGACTTATTTCACTCAGCATAACACCCTCCAGTTCCATCCACGTTGTTGCAAATGGCAAGATCTCATTCCTTTTGATGACTGGATAATATTCCATTGTGTATATATACCACCTCTTCTTTAGCCATTCATCTGCCGATGGACATCTTGGCTCGTTCCACAGTTAGGCTATTGTGGACATTGCTGCTATAGACATTGGGGTGCACGTACCCCTTCGGATCCCTACATTTGTATCTTTGTGCTAAATACCCAGTAGTGCAATTGCTGGATCGTATGGTAGCTCTCTTTTCAACTGTTTGAGGAACCTCCGTACTGTTTTCCAGAGGGGTTGCACCAGCTTGCATTCCCACCAAAAGTGTAGGAGGGTTCCCCTTTCTCCGCATCCCCGCCAACATCTGTTGTTTCCTGACTTGTTAATTTTAGCCATTCTGACTGGTGTGAGGTGGTATCACATTGAGGTTTTGATTTGAATTTCCCTGAGGCCGAGCGATGTTGAGCACTTTTTCATGTGTCTGTTGGCCATTTGGATGTCTTCTTTGGAAAAATGTCTGTTCATGTCCTCTGCCCACTTTCTTGATTGGATTATTTGTTCTTTGGGTGTTGAGTTTGAGAAGTTCTTTATAGATTTTGGATACTAGCCCTTTATCTGATATGTCATTTGCAAATATTTTCTCCCATTCTGTCGGTTGTCTTTTGGTTTTGGGGACGTGCTGTGCAAAAGCTTTTTATCTTGATGAAATCCCAATAGTTCATTTTTCCCCTTGCTTCCCTTGCCTTTGGCAATGTTTCTAGGAAGAAGTTGCTGTGGCTGAGGTGGAAGAGGTTGCTGCCTGTGTTCTTCTTTAGGATTTTGATGACTCCTGTCTCACGTTTAGGTCTTTCAACCATTTGGAGTCTATTTTTGTGTGTGGTGTAAGGAAATAGTCCAGTTTCATTCTTCTGTATGTGGCTGTCTAATTTTCCCAACACCATTTTTTGGAGACTGTCTTTTTGCCATTGGACATTCTTTCCTGCTTTGTCCAAGATAAGTTGACCATAGAGTTGAGGGTCCATTTCTGGGCTCTCGATTCTGTTCCATTGATGTATATGTCTGTTTTTGTGCCAGTACCATACTGCCTTGATGATGACAGCTTTGTAATAGAGCTGGAAGTCCGGAATTGGGATGCCGCCAGCTTTGCTTTTCTTTTTCAACATTCCTTTGGCTATTTGGGGTCTTTTCTGGTTCCATACAACTTTTAGGATAATTTGTTCCATTTCTTTGAAAAAGGTGGATGGTATTTTGATGGGGATTGCATTGAATGTGTAGATTGCTCTGGGTAGCACTGACATCTTCACAATGTTGGTTCTCCCAATCCATGAGCATGGAACGTTTTTCCATTTTTTTGTGTCTTCTTCAATTTCTCTCCTGAGTATTTTATAGTTTTCTGAATACAGATCCTTTGCCTCTTTGGTTAAATTTATTCCTAGGTACATTATGATTTTCGGTGCAATTGTGAATGGGATCGACTCCTTGATCTGTTTCTCTTCTGTCTTGTTGTTGGTGTATAGGAATGCCACTGATTTCTGTGCATTGATTTTATAGCCTGCTACTTTACTGAATTCCTGTATGAGTTCTAGCAGTTTTGGGGTGGACTCTTTTGGGTTTTCCACATACAGTATCATATCATCTGCAAAGAGTGAGAGTTTGACTTCCTCCTTGCTGATTTGGGTGCCTTTGATTTCTTTTTGTTCTCTGATTGCTGTGGCTAGGACTTCTAATCCTATGTTGAATAGCAGTGGTGAGAGTGGACATCCCTGCCACGTTCCTGACCTTAGGGGTAAAGCTCTCAGCTTTTCCCCATTGAGAATGATATTCGCTGTAGGTTTTTCATAGATGGCTTTTATGATATTGAGGTAGGTACCCTCTATCCCTATAATCTGAAGAGTTTTGATCAAGAAAGGATGTTGTACTTTGTCAAATGCTTTTTCTGCATCTATTGAGAGGATCATATGATTCTTGTTCTTTCTTTTGTTAATGTATTGTATCACGTTGATTGATTTGCGGATGTTGAACCAACCTTGCAGCCCAGGGATAAATCCCACTTGGTCATGGTGAATAATCCTTTTAATGTACTGTTGGATCCTATTGGCTAGTATTTTGGTGAGAATTTTTGCATCCATGTTCATCAAGGATATTGGTCTGTAATTCTCCTTTTTGATGGGGTCTTTGTCTGGTTTGGGGCTCAAGGGAATGGTGGCCTCATAAAATCAGTTTGGAAGTTTTCCTTCCATTTCTATTTTTTGGAACACTTTCAGGAGAATAGGTATTAATTCTTCTTTAAATGTCTGATAGAATTCTGGCCCTAGGCTTTTGTTTGTTGGGAGATTTTTGATGACTGCATCAATTTCCTTAGTGGTTATAGGTCTGTTCAGGTTTTCTATTTCTTCCTGGTTCAATTTTGGTAGTTGATACATCTCTAGGAATGCATCCATTTGTTCCAGGTTATCTAATTTGCTGGCATAGAGTGGCTCATAATATGTCTTATAATTGTTTGTATTTCTTTGGTGTTGGTTG
>NW_027400251.1:0-5849 GCF_003265705.2 Callorhinus ursinus
AATTCTTCTTCCAATAAGGCTCTGTCACTCCCATCTCCGGGTCAGGGAGTACTCACGTCTCTGCAGAGTACTTTGTCTTTGGTTCCGTCCTGCTCGTCCAAGGACCACCAACACAGCCATTTTGAGAAGGGGATGTAATCACTCCGCTGTTTTTACCCACAGGCAACACTGATTTCTGATTAGGCTTGCCGCCGTCATATCCAGTGGTAATGTCCTGTATACGCAACACAACATATATCCCATACAATTTTGGATATTCTTTTGGAGAATAAAAATTGTGAAGCCTTTCAAATACACTTTTGATGTTAGTTGGATCACAACACAAGAAATAAGAAATCTTTGAAATATGATAACCATATTTTTCATAAATCTTAATCAGTTGCTCTTTCAATATTACATTCATGGTTTCCAAGTTAGACCATCTCAGAACAACAACGGCAGTACTCAACTCATCATTATGCAAAGGGAAGTTCCATACAGAAAACCTACCAAAACTTCAAATGCAAAAGGACTTCTTTCCCATTTTCCAGGAGGCCTTTATCCCCCTGCTAGTATTTTTTTAATATTTCATTTAAGAGCGAGAGACAGAGAGAGCATGATGGGGGTGTTGGAGGGGCAGAAGGAGAGGCAGAAGCAGACTCCCCCCAGAAGATGGAGCTGACGATGCAGGGGCAAAATCACAGAACCCCAGGATCATGACCTGAGCTGAAGGCAGACGTTTAACTGACAGCCACCCAGGCGCCCCAACCTGTTCTCCTCCAGTTTTATTGAGAATAATTGACATACATTGCTGTATAAGTTTAAGGTGTGCAGCAGGGTGGTTTGATTTACATCGATTGTGAAATGATCACCACAGTAGGTTCAGCCAATATCCATCTTCTCAATATGGATACAATAAAAAGAATAGAAAAGAAAAGAAAGGAGAGACATGTTTTCCATGGGATAAAAACTACTAGGGTTTCTCTCTACTTGTGTCTTGCTACAGTCATCAGGTTGCACCAGAGACCTCCATGACCATCCAGTCCAAAGTCCGTCCCCTAGCCAAGCTGCTGACGTGACAGCGTTCCCGTGGCCAGTCTCCCGAAGTGGTCGCTGCCATCAGGATCTGTGGCTAGCACTATCTGGGCATTGTTCTCTCTGCCAGTCTCACAGCAAGTTCCAGCACTGAATCTCCTTCTTCAGGCTTTGGGCATTTAATTGTAGACAATTTGCTCTTTTGTTTGGGGATTGTTTAGTTGTTTAGTTAAAAGGATACAATCCAGGAACAGACAGATGGAAGAGATGAATAGGGCAAAGTATGTGGGGGAATGGCTGTGGAGCTTCGTGTTGTCTCAAGACCCCCACCCTCCCAGCACTGCCATGAGCTCACCAACCTGGAAATCCTGTGGTCTCCATGTGCATTTCCCTATAGACTAGTGATGTTAAACATATTTTCATGTGCCTACTGCCATTGACATATCTTCTCTGGTGGTCTGTTCAAACGTTTTGCCTTTTTAAAATTTTTCATTGTATTTTTATTTTAGAGTTTTGAGAGTTCTTTTTATAAACCGAAAATAAGTTCTCTATCAGATATATGTTTGGAAACATTTTTTCCCAGTCTGTGGCTTTTTTTTTAATTCTCTAAATAGTGTCTTTTTAAATTTTGATTAAGTTCAATTAATGTGTTCTTTTGTAGATCATTCTTTTGGTGTCGTATCTAAGAAAATTTTGCTTATCTTAAGGTCTCAAAGATTTTCTTTGATGTTTTCTTCTAGAAGTTTTAGAGTCTTAGGTTTTACATTTAGGTCTATGGTCCCTTTGAGTTAATTTTTAATTATGGTAAACTATGGATTGATGCTCATTTTTTTTGTATGTGTATATCTAGTTGTTGAAAAGACTCTTCGTTCTCTACTCTGGCTTCCTATCTCTGAAGAAAATCAGTTGTCCGCATATGTATGGTTGTACTTTTGAGCTCTGTTTTGTTCCTTTGGACAAGTTTACTTGACACTATTACCACACTCTCTTACTATATATGGCTTACAAGAGGTCTTGAAATTAGGTAGTGTGCATCTTTCAAATGTTTTTTCAAAGCCGTTTTGGCTATTTTAGGTCCTTAGCATTTCCATGTGAATTTTAGAATCACCTTATTTATTTATAGAACAAATCCTGCTGGAATATTTATTGTGATTATGTTGTATCTATAGATCATTTTAAAAAAAAGATTTTTTTTTTATTTTAAGTAATCAACATGGGGCTCGAACTTACTACCCCAAGGTCAAGAGTCACACTCTCTATTGACTAAGCCAGCCAGGAGCCCCAATTCTATACATCAATTTGAGGAGACATGACATCTCAACAATATCGAAACCTCTGAACTATTAACACAGTGTATCTTTGCAACAAAATCTATTTAAGACTTGTTTAATTTCCCTTGGCAACGTTTTAGTCTAAGTATGCAGGTCATTTGTCAATATTTTGTCAGAATTATTCCTAAGGATTTCGTCTTTTGATATTATAAATGTCATTTAATTTCAATTTTCAATTATTCATTGCTAGTATATAGAGATATAATTATTTTCTGGGTATGAATTATGCATCCTGAAACCTTGGTCATCTCACTTATTAATTCAAGCAAACTTTATTTTTTTTTTTTCTTAAGGGGCCTCCATGCCCAGCATGGAGCCCAATGTGGGGCTTGAACTCATGACGCTGAGATCAAGACCTGAGCTGAGATCAAGAGTGGGACGCTTAACCAACTGAGCCTCCCAGGTATCCCTCTAGCAGCCTTTTTTTATTGAAGTATCGTTGACAAAATTTTACGTTAGTTTCAGGTGGACAACATAGTGATTCAACACGTCTGTATGTTGTGCTCATCAGAAGTGTAGCTTCCACCTGTCGCCATGTGATACTATCACAGGATCACTGACTGTATTTGCTGTGCTGTACCTTTCATCCCCATGACTTACTTATCCCATAACTGGAAACCTGTATCTCCCACTTCTTTTCACTCATTTTGCCCTGCCCCCTACCCCCACCCCTCTGGCAACCATCAGTTCGCTCTCTGTATTTATGGGTCTGTTTCTGCCTTTTGTTTTTAGATTCCACATGTAAGTGACATCATATGTTATTTGTCTTTCTCTGACGTATTTCACTTAGCATAATACCTTCTACGTCCATCCATGTTGTCGCAGATGTCAAGATCCCATTACTTTTTATGGCAGAATAACATTCCATTGTGTTTATACACCACGTCTTTAACCATTCATCAGTCAGTGGGCACTTTTGGTGCTTCCGTATCCTGGCTATTGTAAATAAAGCTGCAATAAATAAGGGGGGGGGCATATATCTTTTTGTTCACTTAAGGTAAATTGCCAGTTGTGGAATTACTGGATCACATGTTATTTCTAATTTTTTGAGGAAAGTCTGTACTGGTTTCCACAGTATACCAATTTACATTCCCAACAACAGTGCACAAAGGTTCCCTTTTCTCCACATCCTTGCCAAAACTTGTTATTTCTTGTCTTTCTGATTTAACTATTCAGACTATTGTGAGGTGACATTTCATTATGGTTTTGATTTGCATTTCACTGGTCATTAGTGATATTGAGCATCTTTTCATGTGTCTGTTTACCATCTCTAGCAGGCTTGTTGTAGATTCCTTTGGGTTTCTACATAGAAAAGCAAGTCATCTGTGAATAAGAGGGTTTAATATAATTTATTCCCAAACTGGATGCCCGTCTGCCTTCTTCCTTCCTCTTTTCCTTCCTGCCTTCTTGCATTGGCCAGACCTTCAGAGCAATGTTGACTGCAGGTTTGAGAGTGGAATACATGTCTTGTGTCTGATCTGAAGGGCATATATTTAAGCCTTTCATCCTTAAGTACGATGTTAGTAGTGAAGTTAAATGTTCAGCATGATTTTTCTTCACAGATATCCTTTATTAGGTTGAGAATGTTCCATTCTACTCTTACTTTGCTAGGAAATTTTTATTTATCTATTCAATATCAAGAATGAATGTGGGATTCTGTCAGAAACTTTTTCTGCATCTATTGAATTGGTCATAGAGATTTTCTCTTTTACTTTGTTAATCTGGTGAATTATACTGACTTCTTTTTCTAAATAAACTTTCATTTCAGAATTTTAGATTTACAGTAAAGTTGCAAAGTAGTACAGAGTTCCCACATGCCCTTCATCCAGTTTCAACTGGGTTGAAACAGTTGATAGTTTCCCCTGTCGTTAAAATCTTACATTACCACGGTATGTATGTCAAAATTAAGAAATCAAAACTTGTACATTATTATTAGCTATACTCCAGACTTTATTAATATTTTTCCAGTTTTTCCATGATTGTCATTTTCCTGTTCCAAGGTCCGATCCAGGGTACCACATTGCTTCTATTTTTCAGGTCTCGTTAATCTCTTGTGCTCTGTGATACTTGCTCAGTGATGCTTTGACTTTTTATGGCCTTGACAGTTTTGAGGAATACTCATTAGATGTTTTGTAGAATGTCCCTCAATTTGAATTGTTTTATGTTTTTCTCATGGTTATTGGGATTTTGAGTTTTTCAAAGAATTCCGTGGAGATGAAGTACCCTTCTCCTCACTCCTATGGGGGAGTCCATGGCGTACACGTGACATCAGGGGTGAAAGTAAATCTTGGTCCCTTGGACAGGGTGGTCTTTTCCAGGTTTATTCACAGTTCCCTCTCCATCCTTTATTCTTTGAAATAGAGTTGCTCTGTTTAGCGCACACTTGGGGGTGTTGTTGATGAAGTGTCAGCTCCTGCGAGGTGTAGTATCTACATATACTACTTAGGATTCTTCTGGGGCGCCTGGTTGTTGCAGGTGGTTGGGCGTCCGACTCTTGGTTTGGGCTCAGTTCGTGATCTCATGGTCGTGTATTCGAGCACCTCGTCAGGCTCTGTGCTCAGAGGGGAGACTGCTTGAGCATTCTCTCCCTCTGCCCCTCCCACTTGTGCTCTCTCTCTCTAAAATAAATAGATAAATCTTAAAAAAGTTATAATTCTTCTGTAGCGAGTATTTGCCTCTTTCCCCCTATTTATTATTTTTGCAGTATAGACTTACACATATTTGATACTTTGGATGATACTCCAATACTGTTTTATTTAATTTGCTGTTTACATTGTTCTACCTTTGGACATTGGGAGTGCTTTCAGATGGCTACTGTGTCTTTTTCATGTGACCCTATCATTTTTTAAAATTTATATTTACTTTCATGTTATAAAATGCTCCAGGCTTATCTTGTGTTTTCCCTATCTCAGTCCTGCATTACTCTAAGATGACCTAGTTCCTTTCATTGGAGAATGTTAATTGGAAACCAAGATCTAGACACAAGGCATATATGTTGCTCCTGAGATGTCATTGCTTTTAGGCCCCCTGAGGTAGATAAGACAAAACCAGGCAATGCAGGCATGTATCCTAACCCACGTGTACATGCATGCCTGTACTGATTCTGTATCTATCCATTTGCATATATATTAAACAAGAGTTCATACTGCTCTTTCCAACTCGTATCCAGGACCACTGGGTTCATTTTATCCTTCACTTCTAGCTTATACTGAATAATTTTTGAATGTTAAACTCTTTTCTTTTTTAAGATTTTATTGACTGATTTGACAGAGAGAGCACAAGCAGGGGAAGGGGGAGAGGGAGAAGCAGGCTCCCCACTGAGCAGGGAGCCCCACGTGGGGCTTGATTCCAGGACCCTGGGATCATGACTTGAGGCAGATGCTTAACTGGCTGAGCCACCGAGGTGCCTTGATTTTTGAATGTTTAATAAACATTGCATTCCTGGAATAAACTCCACTATTATTATAGTGTATTAAGCTTTACATATCTTACTGGATTTCATTT
>NW_027400252.1:0-5849 GCF_003265705.2 Callorhinus ursinus
CCATCTCACTTGTGGACAAGACTGTTCTTTCCCCATAGTGTGTTCCTGGCTTCCTTGTTGAATATTTTTTTGATTGTAGAAGCAGGGGTTCACTTCTGTGCCTTCTATTCTGTTCCATTGGTCAATGTGTCTATTTTTGTCTATCTAAGCAGTAACATACTGTTTTTATTCCTTTCCTTTTTTTCTTTTATTATGTTAATCACCATACATTACATCATTAGTTTTTGACGTAGTGTTCCATGATTCATTGTTCGCGTGTAACACCCGGTGCTCCATTCAGTACGTGCCCTTTTTAATACCTATCAGCAGGCTAACCCATTCCCCCACCCCCTCCCCTCTAGAACCCTCCGTTGGTTTCTCACAGTCCATCTTCTGTCTGGTTCGTCTCCCCCTCTGATTCCCCCCCCTTCATTTTCCGTTCCTGCTATCTTCTTTTCTTCTTCTTTTTTTTTTAACATATAATGTATTATTTGTTTCAGAGGTACAGGTCTGTGATTCAACAGTCTAGCACACTTCACAGCGCTCACCGTAGCACATACCCTCCCCAATGTCTACCACCCAGCCACCCCATCCCTCCCAACCCCCTGCTCCAGCAAACCTCAGTTTGTATCCTGAGATTAAGAATTCCTCATATCAGTGAGATCATATGACACATGTCTTTCTATGATTGATTTATTTCGCTCAGCATAATACCCTCCAGTTCCATCCATGTCATTGCAAATGGTAAGATTTCATTCCTTTTGATGGCTGTATAATATTCCATTGTATATATACACCACTTCTTCTTTCTCCACTCCTCTGTCAAAGACATCTTGGCTCTTTCCATAGTTTGGTTATTTTGGACATTGCTGCTATAAATATCGGGGTGCACGTACCCGTTCGGATCCTTACATTAGTATCTTTGGTGTAAATACCCAGTAGTGCAATTGCTGGGTTGTATGGTAGCTCTATTTTCTACTGTTTGTGGAACCCCCATAGTGTTTTCCAGAGTGGATGCACCAGCTTGCATTCCCACCAACAGTGTAGGAGGGTTCCCCTTTCTCCGCATCCTCGCCAACATCTGTTGTTTCCTGACTTGTTAATTCTAGCCATTCTGACTGGTGTGAGGTGGTAGTTCATCGAGGTTTTGATTTCAATTTCCCTGATGCCGGTCGACGTTGAGCAATTTTTCATGTGTCTGTTCGCCATTTGCATGTCTTCTTTGGAAAAATGTCTATTCATGTCTTCTGCCCATTTCCTGATTGGATCATTTGTTCTTTGGGTGTTGAGTTTGATACGTTCTTTATAGATTTTGGATACTAGCCCTTTATCTGATACGTCATTTGCAAATATCTTCTCCCATTCTGGTGGTTTTCTTTTGGTATTGTTGACTGTTTCTTTTGCTATGCAAAAATTTTTATCTTGATGCAGTCCCAATAGTTCATTTTTACCCTTGCTTCACTTGCCTTTGGAGATGTTTCTAAGAAGAATTTGCTGTGGCTGAGGTTGAAGAGGTGGCTACCTGTGTTCTCCTATAGGACTTTGATGGACTCCTGTCTCACATTTAGGTCTTCCAAGCATTTTCAGTCTCTTTTTGTGTGTGGTGTAAGGAAATGGTCCACTTTCGTTCTTCTGTATGTTGCTGTCCAATTTTCCCAACAACCATTTGTTGAAGAGACTGTCTTTTTGCCATTGGACATTCTTTCCTGCTTTGTCAAAGATGAGTTGACCATAGAGTTGAGGGTCCATTTCTGGGCTCTCTATTCTGTTCCATTGATCTAAGTGTCTGTTTTTGTGCCAGTAGCATACTGTCTCAAAGATGACAGCTTTGTAATAGAGCTTGAAGTCCAGAATTGTGATGCCACCAGCTTTGCTTTTATTTTCAATATTCCTCTGGCTATTCAGGGTTTTTTCTGGTTCCATACATATTTTAGGATTATTTGTTCCATTTCTTTGAAAAAAGTGGATGGTGTTTTGATAGGGATTGCCTTATGTGTAGATAGTTTTAGGTAGCATAGACATCTTCAAAATATTTTTTCTTCCAATCCTTGAGCATGGAATGTTTTTCCATTTCTTTGTGCCTTCCTCAATTTCTTTCATGAGTATTTTATAGTTATCTGAGTACAGATTCTTTGCCTCTTTGGTTAGATTTATTCCTAGGTATCTTATGAATTTGGAGTCTATTGTAAATGGGTTCGACTCCTTAAATTCTATCTTCTGTGTTGTTGTTGGTGTACAGGAATGTCACTGATTTCTGTGCAGGAATTTTATATCCTGCCACTTTACTGAATTCCTGTATGAGTTCTAGCAGTTTTGGGGTGGAGTCTTTTGGGTTTTCCACATAAAGAATCATATCATCTGCAAAGAGTGAGAATTTGGCTTCTTCTTTGCTGATTCAGATGCCTTTGATTTCTTTTTGTTGTCTGATTGCTGTGGCTAGGACTTCTAATACTATGTTGAATAGCAGTGGTGAGAGTGGACATCCCTGCCATTTTCCTGAACTTAGAGGGAAAGCTCTCTGTTTTTCCTCATTGAGAATGATATTCGCTGTGGGTTTTTCATAGATGGCTTTTATGATATTGAAGTATGTACCCTTTATCCCTATACTGTGAAGAATTTTGATCAAGAAAGGATGCTGTACATTGTCAAATGCTTTTCCTATATCTATTGAGAGGATCATATGGATCTTGTTCTTTCTTTTATTAATGTTTTTTATCACATTGATTGATTTGCGGATGTTGAAGCAACCTTGCAGCCCAGGGATAAATTTCACTTGGTCGTGGTGAATAATCCTTTTAATGAACTGTTGGATTTTATTGGATAGTACTTTGGTGAGAATTTTTGCATCCATGTTCATCAAGGATATTGGTCTGTAATTCTCTTTTTGATGAGGTCTTTGTCTGGTTTTGGGATCAAGGTAATGCTGGCCTCATAAAATGAGTTTGGAAGTTTTCCTTCCATTTCTATTTTTTGGAACAGTTTCAGAAGAATAGATATTAATTCTTCTTTAAATGTTTGGTAGAATTCCCCCGCGGAAGCCATCTGGACCTGAGCTTTTGTTTTTTGGGAGATTTTTGATGACTGCTTCAATTTCCTTAGTGGTTATAGGTCTGTTCAGGTTTTCTATTTCTTCCTGGTTCAGTTTTGGTAGTCTATACATCTTTAGGAATAGATCCATTTCTTCCAGATTATCTAATTTGCTAGCATATAGTTGCTAGTAAAATGTTCTTATAATTGTTTGTATTTCTTTGGTGTTGGTTGTGATCTCCCCTCTTTCATTCATGATTTTATTTATTTGGGTTATTTCTCTTTTCTTTTTGGTAAATCTGGCCAGGGGTTTATCAATCTTGTTAATTCTTTCAAAGAACCAGCTCCTAGTTTCATTGATCTGTTCTACTGTTCTTTTGGTTTCTATTTCATTGATTTCTGCTCTGATCTTTATCACTTTTCTTTTCCTGTTGGGTTTAGGCTTTATTTGCTGTTCTTTCTCCAGCTGCTTTAGGTGTAGGGTTAGGTTTTGTATTTGAGACCTTTCTTGTTTCTTGAGAAAGGCTTGTATTTCCATATACTTTCCTCTTAGGACTGCCTTTGCTGCATCCCAAAGATATTGAAGAGTTCTGTTTTCATTTTCATTTATTTCCATTAATTCTTCTTTAATTTCAGTTGACCCTTTCATTCTTTAGTAGGATGCTCTTTAGCCTCCATGTATTTGAGTTCCTTCCGACTATCCTCTTGTGATTGAGTTCTGGTTTCAAAGCATTGTGGTCGGAAAATATGCAGGGAATAATCCCAATCTTTTCATACTGGTTGAGACCTGATTTGTGACCTAGGATGTGATCTCTTCTGCAGCATGTTCCATGGGCACTAGAGAAGAATGTGTATTCTGTTGCTTTGGGATGGAATGTTCTGAATACATCTGTGAAGTCCATTTGGTCCAGTGTGTCATTTAAAGTCTTTATTTCCTTGTTGATCTTTTGCTTAGATGATCTGTCCATTTCAGTGAAGGAGGTGTTATAGTCCCCCATTATTATTGTATTGTTGTCAATGTGTTTCTTTGCTTTTGTTATTAATTACCTTATATAATTGGCTGCTCCCAGGTTAGGGGCATAGATATTTACAATTGTTAGATCTTCTTGTTGGATAGACCCTTTAAGTAGGATATAGTGTCCTTCCTCATCTCTTATCAGAGTCTTTGTTTTAAAATCTAATTTGTCTGATATAAGAATTGCCACCCCAGCTTTCTTTTGGCGTCCATTAGCATGGTAAACTGTTTTCCACCCCCTCACTTTCAATCTGGGGATGTCTTTGGGTCTAAAATAAGTCTCTTGCAGACAGCATATCGATGGGTCTTGTTTTTTATCCAATCTGATAGCCTGTGTCCTTTGATTGGGGCATTTAGCCCTTTTACATTCAGGGTAACTATTGAAAGATATGAATTTAGTGCCACTGTATTGCCTGTAATGTTACTCTTAATGTATATTGTCTTTGTTCCTTCCTGGTCTATGTTACTTATAGGCTCTTTCTTTGCTTAGAGGACCTCTTTTCAATATTTTTTGTAGGGCTGTTTTGCTGTTTGTAATTTCTTTTAGTTTTGTTTGTCCTGGAAGCTTTTTATCTCTCCTTCTATTTTCAGTTACAACCTAGGTGGATACAGTATTCTTGGCTGCATATTTTTCTCATTTAGTGCTCTGAAAATATCATCCCAGTCCTTTCTGGCCTGCCAGGTCTCTGTGAATAGGTCTGTTGCCAATCTAATGTTTCTATCATTGTAGGTTACAGATCTCTTCTCCCGAGCTGCTTTCAGGATTTTCTCTCTGTCTCTCAGACTCGTAAGTTTTACTATTAAAAATGGGTCGGTGGCGCCTGGGTGGGTCAGTCATTAAGCGGCTGCCTTCGGCAGAGGTCATGATCCCACAGTCCTGGGATTAAGTTTCACCTCGGACTCTCTGCTCAGCGGGAAGCCTGCTTCTCCTTCTCCCACTCCCCCTGCTTGTGTCCCTGCTCTCACTGTCTCTGTCTCTGTCGAATAAATAAATAAAATCTTTATAAAAATGGGTCAGTGTGTTGACCTATTTTTATTGATTTTGAGGGGGGTTCTCTGTGCCTCCTGGATTTTGATGCATTTTCTTTCTCCAAATTAGGGAAGTTCTCTGCTATAATTTGCTGCAATATACCTTCTGCCCCTCTCTCTCTTTCTTCTTCTTCTGGGATCCCAGTTATTCTAATATTGTTGCATCTTATAGTATCACTTAACTCTCAAATTCTGCCCTCGTGATCCAGTAGTTGTTTATCTCTCCCTTTCTCGGCTTGTTTATTTTCCATCACTTGGTCTTCTATATCACTAATTCTCTCTTCTGCCTCATTTATCCTAGCAGTTAGAGACTCCATTTTTTATTGCACCTCATTAATAGCCTTTTTGATTTCGACCTGGTTGGATTTTAGTTCTTTTATTTCTCCAGAAAGGGTTTCTCTAATAACTTCCATGCTTTTTTCAAGCCCAGCTAGTATTTTTAAAATCGTCATTCTGAACTCTAGTTCCAACATCTTACTAATGTCCATACTGATTAGGTCCCTGGTAGTCGGTACTGCCCCTTGTTCTTTTTTCTCAGGTGATATTTTCCGTCTTGTCATTTTGTCCAGAGAAGAATAGATGAATGAGAGAACAAAATGGTAACAGAGTAACAATGACCCCAGAAAACTATACATTAAACAAATCAGAAGGGACCTGAAGGTGGGGGAAAAGAACGGAAAAGAAAGTAAAAAGAAAAAAAAAGGAAAAAGAAAAGATAAAAAACAAACGAACAAAAAAACCCAGAATATGATCAAATATGATCAGAAGAAAGTGCCTGCCAAAATTTTAAAGAAAGAAA
>NW_027400253.1:0-4735 GCF_003265705.2 Callorhinus ursinus
CATATGAACTATATTAAATCTTCCAATGCATGCATACAGTTGTTTTTTTCCCTCCATTTGGTCTCTCATCTCTTGTAGAAGCAGAGCTGGAGGCAAGGAGGGTGGTACACAGTGCTTTCGTGGTTTCCCACCTGCTGGACTGTCAGATCCAGACCAGCAGGGGCAGAGCATGTGCTCTCCTTTCCAGCGTGTGTCCTACAATAACGTAGGGCTTCCTCAAAATGTATTTACATTGCGGTTTCCTTTCCCCAGTGGGGGAAGATGGCCTTGACAGTTCCAGGAAGACCTTTGTTAGGGCCAAAATCTCCCCCTATCAACCAGTAGGCTGAGTCCCTTAGATGATTGGAAACATCTTCAGTTGGAGACCACCCTGGCTGTGACCCATATTCTATGAGACATAAAAAGAAAAGACACCCCTAACCCCGGTGCAGCTGCCACCCCAGGGCCTGTCTGCTCTCCCATCTTGAGAGTGGACTGAAGTTCAACCAGGAGTGTAAACCAACTGAGTATACAAGTAGGACTGTACAATTGTGAACAAGAGTATTCCCAGGAAAAGTCCTTCTGAACATTGTTGTTTGAACAGTGGGAATACGGATTGACCACTGTCCCCTGACATTCAGATGTGGGTTCCCGGAGGATATGTTAGGATCCTCGACAGGGAAGCTCGCAGCCAAGGCCTGTGTGGCGGCCGTACTGCCATCAACTGTTGAAGGAGTTTGGGAAAATCTCTTCTCTCTGGGCCTCACTTTCCTCATGTGTAAGATAAGGTTGTTATTCAAATCCTCCACGGTCCCTTCCTGCTCAGTTTCTGTGAGTGCATGAGGGTCTGCGGTGCTTTATAAGCAGCCCTAGGGACTGCAGCTGAGACCTGACTTGGTCCCTTCACTGTGTGTCCTTTTCAGGAGCCAGATCTGAGCCCACACTGAAAACAGTGAACAGAGGGAGCATTTGGGAGACAGAAAATCAGCAGATTTGGAGGATGAGCATAACCCAAGGAAGGACAAGGCAATGGTGGAGCAGGTGATTGCCAAAGGAGGTAAGAATAAGGACAAGTTGAGTCCAGAAAACTCAGGGGAACCTGAGGAATGCATACAGCAGCATCCAACTCTGCAAGGAGCAGCCTGAGCTGAGCAAGGAGAACTAGGAGAGTAAGTTTTCCCCTCACCTTCAGGTCTTTTAAAAATTGATTCATAACGGATTCCCATGTGGCATCAGTTTCACGTGGCAACACAGGGATTGGACGACTCTATAAATTATGTTAGGCTGACTACTAATGTAGCTACCCTCTGTCACCACGCAGAGCTGTTACTGCACCACCGACTACATAATATGAGATCTGTCCTCTAACATTTTTTTAAAATCTTCACTGTGGACGATGTTTTGACAGAGTGTAGGTTTCTATGCCCTCCCCTCCCCCCACCACTACCATGGGCCTTCTTTGGACTTTCCCAGAGAGGAGCAGTGACATATAGGAGGTTCCCTATTTTAGGTCACTGCAGCCCCTGATCTTGGACCAGGATGCTCAGCCAGGGCCAGGGAAATATGGATTAGCACGAACCCTTCTTTGCAAGCCCAGCTCCAATGTGAAGGACCAGAGTGCCTCTTCTAGGCAGCCGCAGGAATGGTTCAGCACCCAGGAGCTGGCCCTACATAGAGGGCCAGAAAAGGGCAGATTCCCCTAAACCCAGCCCAAAGTGTTCCATTTAGACTCAGAAGAAGGTGAATAGCAGCACAGGCTCTTTTCCCTATGCTGAGCGGCGGACTGGGGGGAGCCTCAGTGCCAGTGCAGGAGGGAGCATCAAAGGGAACCTTTGGATGTTAACCTAAAGGTTAGTGGCTAGAGCCCACCCAGGGGACCAAACCTACTTAAGATCCATCCAGATCTTGCCAGGGGCTTCCATGGGTCCTGCAGCCCTCACTTCCTCTAGGTATCTCCAGCCAGCTGCTGCCCCTGTCTTTGCCTGCTTCCCCCTAGTGTCCTTGGGTAACCTGAAGGTCTGTTCCCTTAAGTAGTCTGCCGCCTGGTGGATTCCAGGGGAACTGCCGGGGCCTGAGGCAGAAGGCACAGGTACTGAATCCCTGACTCCCGCTGGGAGGTCAGAAACCAGGCTCTGAGCCACCACCTGCTGAGACTCCAGGATGTGGCCCCTCACCAGGCAGTGTTTGCCTGGGGTTCCCAGGACCCACTGATGTGCGAAGGTCACCTTCTTCCTTTTTTTTAGGTGAAAATGACATACAATAAATTTCACCCATTGTCAACAATGACAGAGTTGTTCAGCTAGTGCCCTAATGTGTTTCAGAGGCTTCCTTCACCTTCCCACACTCCCTCCAGGCCCTCTGTAGACAGTCTCTGCTCCCTCCTCCAGCCCGAAGCAGCACTGATCTGCTTTCTGTCTCTGTGCATTGCTCCTTTCTGCTTATTTTACATAAGCCGAATGAGAAGGTTTGTAGTTCTTGGTGACTGGCTTCTTTCACTGAGCATCCTTTTGAGGTTCCTCCATGCTGTAGCTTGGATCAGATTTCTGTGCCTTTTGTTGCCCAATAGATGCCATGGTACAGATAGGCCACATTGGGTTTGTCTATTCACCAGCCGATGGCCCTTTGTGTTGCTGTCAGGTTTTCCCTATTGTGAATAACGCTGCCCGGAACATTTCTGACCGAGACTTGAGCAGACATATGCTTTGACTTCTCTCAGATAGATTCCTAGTTGTGGAATGGCTGGGTCCTATGGCAAGCTTGTGCTGAACTCTTAAGAACTCTCAAAGTGGCTTCTGCAGGGGCTCTTATATTTTACGTTGCCACCAGCAATATAGGAGGGTCCAGTTTCTCCACATCCTCAGCAACACTTGGTATCGTCTGTGGAAAATAAGCGCACTAGTTGATGTAAAATGGTACGTGGTTGTCCTTGCATTTCCTTGAGCACTAATAACATATTACTAATAACATTGATTACCTTTTTATGTGTCTCCTTTGGTACATGTGTATTCAACTCTTATACTGGCTTAAACGAGTGTGTTGCTTCGGCCCATCGAGTGAGTTCAAAGTCCTCTTGTCTCTCGTGAATGTGAGTCCTCACTGGGTATTTAATCCCCAAATATTTCCTCCTAATCAGTGGCTTCTCTGTTCCTTTTCTCAGTGGCAAAGTTTGATGAAAAAACTTCTTCATCTTCAATTTTCTCTTACGTATCCTGCTGTTGCCATAGTGACTTAGAACTCTTTGCTTACTGTGAATTCCTGACCATTTTATCCCATGTAGTCCTCTTGCACAATAGTTTTGGCTCTTATACTTAGATCTGTGACCATTTTGAGTTCATTGCTGTACAAGGTGTGATTCCCTGCAACAGCAGTGGGGGAGCTTTGTCCTGACAGGTACAGGAGAGCCTGGGGGACACCTGTGTTTCAGAGTTAGTCTCCCCTGGGCCAGGAATGGAGATTTCACCGTGCTGCACCTGTTAGTGAAAGGCTGAGTGCCTTTGGGGAGGGGAGATACATGGGGCTGTGGTCATATACGGCATGTACTCCCCGTTCTCTGGGACTGGGTAAAAAGTAGCTCCTGGAGCCCCAGGGCAGTCCTGCTCACAGGTGTCTTTAGAAGCACAAACACACTGACAGCAGGAGAGGCTAACACAGAAAGGACCCCAGGGATCCCAGGGGCTCTGGGTTGGGCTCCGAGAGGGTCTTCTGTGGGTGGGTGGGAAAGAGGACTCCCACACAATTGGAACTCAGGAAACATACCCAGAAAGAGTGGAGCAGATTGAAGACATTTCCCAGAGTTTGCACTATTTTTCCAACATGAAAATCATGGTGTGTGCCTGCATCAAAGGTGCTGGGGGACACATGCTGCCTCAGTCGGTAGAGCGTGCAACTCTTCATCTCAAGGTCATGCGTTAGAGCTCCACGTTGGTCATGGAGCCTAGCTGAAATTAAGAAAATAATAATAATAAATAAAAAATACACAGGTGCATGCGTCAGGAATCTGGAATTACTCCCCCTAAGGAAAGGATGGGGCAGCTCCCTTCGTCCTTGCAGGTCAAGAGCCATTCTGCGCCTTAGAGAATCCTAAAAGTTGCTTGATATATCCTCAGATCAACCCAGAGATTCTATACTTTTAGTATTTGTTGGGTTTCCTGTGTATGTTCAGAGGTCCACTGGCAGACAAAAGTTGTCACACGGAGTACAGAGTAGACCAAAACACAGAATAGTACCTGGATGCACCACATTAGTCTCTGTCCTCACTGCGGTCTCACTGAAAATGAGAATGGACAATCGAAATACCTGGTATTCAACACACATTAGGAAAAAATGGAAAGTTTGGGTTAACAGTTTAAATTATTGTGTCTCCAGATTGAATCTGATGGCAAGTGGAGACTCTGTTGAACGTCTTCTAGGTTCTGCAGGTGGAAATGAGGGGCTGAGGGACAAAGCAATTTACAACTGAGAGTAACTTTGGTAACTTAGTACCTTCACACTTGACACAGTTTTCTTTCATTTTGTCTGATGCCCTCCTGTCATGTTTGATTCTAACCCTATTTGTACAAGGAAGTTGATATCAATAGCAAACCTAAAATCCATACCACTAAATATCACAGTGCTTATTCCTAATTGTACTTTAGGCTCGTTTCTAACTGCCTGTAGTTTCGTTATCACTGACTCTGAAGGCAGCCCATTCTAGCCATGTGTGCACTTCTCTTTGGCCCCACCTCCAGGTTAAGCAGTGCACCTGAGAGGGCTCTAT
>NW_027400253.1:4835-5171 GCF_003265705.2 Callorhinus ursinus
TATTGCTTTTTAAAAAATATTTTATTTACTTCTTTGAGAGAGAGCGACTGGGAGAGCAGAGTGGTGGAGGGAGGGGGAGAGAGAGAGAGAAGCAGACTCACCCCTGAGCAGGGAGCTGGACATGGGGCTTATCCCAGGACCCTGGGATCCTGACCTGAGCCAAAGACTGACACTTAACCAATTGAGCCACCCAGGTGACCCTTAAAATAATTTTAAAAAATTTCTGGAATACTTAACATACAGCGTTACATTAGTTTCAAGTAAGATCATGGTATTTATTTTTTATTTGTTTTTGTAAAGATTTTATTTATTTATTTATTTATTTATTTATTTATT
>NW_027400253.1:5271-5843 GCF_003265705.2 Callorhinus ursinus
TTTTTTTTAAAGATTTTATTTATTTATTTATTTATTTATTTATTTATTTATTTATTTATTTATTTAGAGCAGGGATTACGGGCAGAGGGAGAGGGAGAAAGAATCCCAAGGAGATTCTGCATTGAGCATAGAGCCCAAACGTGGGGTTCCCACGACCCTGAGATCATGACCTGAGCCAAAATCAAGAGTCAGATGCTTATCCGACGTAGCCACCTGGATGCCCCTTGGTATTTCTAAGAATAATATGTTTAGCTTTCTCTCTGAAAGAGGTACTGAGTAATGAGCAAGGCTAAGAGAAACCATGGTACCCATAGGGGCCAAGGTCAGATTGCCCAATATGGACCACAATGGCATATTGATTATTTTGAATTGTAGCTATTTGAATAGCAACTGGTGCAAGGACACTCAAACCCTCCTCTGTCTCCCTGAAAGCAGGAAACCCATCTCCCCTATGAAAAAGGCACCCCCTGTACTAAGAAGTAAAAAGACATCCTTCTCACCAAGGCCTTTAAAGCAGAGGGTCTGAATTCTGCATAGAACTCACTCCAAATTAGAGCTCCCAAACGTCCCTC
>NW_027400254.1:0-3768 GCF_003265705.2 Callorhinus ursinus
TTTCCCCTAAGGTCAGGAACGCGGCAGGGATGTCCACTCTCACCACTGCTATTCAACATAGTATTAGAAGTCCTAGCCACAGCAATCAGACAACAAAAAAATCGGCAAGGAGGAAGCCAAACTCTCACTCTTTGCAGATGATATGATACTTTATGTGGAAAACCCAAAAGACTCCACCCCAAAACTGCTAGAACTCATACAGAAATTCAGTCAAGTAGCAGGCTATAAAATCAATGCACAGAAATCAGTGGCATTCCTATACACCAACAACAAGACAGAAGAGAGACAAATCAAGGAGTCGATCCCATTCACAATTGCACCCAAAACCATAAGATACCTAGGAATAAATTTAACCAAAGAGGCAAAGGATCTGTACTCAGAAAAGTATAAAATACTCATGAAAGAAATTGAAGAAGACACAAAGAAATGGAAAAACGTTCCATGCTCATGGATTGGAAGAACCAACATTGTGAAGATGTCAATGCTGCCTAGAGCAATCTACACATTCAATGCAATCCCCATCAAAATACCATCCACTTTTTTCAAAGAAATGGAACAAATAATCCTAAAATTTGTATGGAACTAGAAGAGACCCCGAATAGCCAGAGAAATCTTGAAAAAGAAAAGCAAAGCTGGCGGCATCACAATTCCGGACTTCCAGCTCTATTACAAAGCTGTCATCATCAAGACAGTATGGTCCTGGCACAAAAACAGACACATAGATCAATCGAACAGAATCGAGAGCCCAGAAATGGACCCTCAACTCTATGGTCAACTTATCTTTGACAAAGCAGGAAAGAATGTCCAATGGCAAAAAGACAGTCTCTTCAACAAATGGTGTTGGGAAAATTGGACAGCCACATGCAGAAGAATGAAACTGGACCATTTCCTTACACCACACACAAAAATAGACTCCAAATGGTTGAAAGACCTAAACGTGAGACAGGAGTCCATCAAAATCCTAAAGGAGAACACAGGCAGCAACCTCTTCGACCTCAGCCGCAGCAACTTCTTCCTAGAAACATCACCAAAGGCAAGGGAAGCCAGGGCAAAAATGAACTATTGGGATTTCATCAAGATAAAAAGCTTTTGCACAGCAAAAAAACAGTCCCGAAAACCAAAAGACAACCGACAGAATGGGAGAAAATATTTGCAAATGACATATCAGATAAAGGGCTAGTATCCAAAATCTATAAAGAACTTATCAAACTCAACACCCAAAGAACAAATAATCCAATCAAGAAATGGGCAGAAGACATGAACAGACATTTTTCCAAAGAAGACATCCAAACGGCTAACAGGCACATGAAAAAGTGCTCAACATCGCTCAGCATCAGGGAAATCCAAATCAAAACCTCAATGAGATACCACCTCACACCCGTCAGAATGGCTAAAATTGACAAGTCAGGGAACGACAGATGTTGGCGGGGATGTGGAGAAAGGGGAACCCTCCTACACTGTTGGTGGGAATGCAAGCTGGTGCAACCACTCTGGAAAACAGTATGGAGGTTCCTCAAACAGTTGAAATTAGAGCTACCATACGATCCAGCAATTGCACTACTGGGTATTTACCACAAAGATACAAATGTAGGGACCCGAAGGGGTCCGTGCACCCCAATGTTTATAGCAGCAATGTCCACAATAGCCAAACTGTGGAAAGAGCCAAGATGTCCATCGACAGATGAATGGGTAAAGAAGAAGTGGTATATATACACAATGGAATATTATGCAGCCATCAAAAGGAATGAGATCTTCCCATTTGCAACGACGTGGATGGAACTGGAGGGTGTTATGCTTAGTGAAATAAGTCAAGCAGAGAAAGACATGTATCATATGACGTCACTGATATGAGGAATTCTTAATCTCAGGAACAAACAATCTCGGGGGTGGGAGGGATGGGGTGGCTGGGTGATAGACATTGGGGAGGGTATATGCTACGGTGAGTGCTGTGAATTGTGTAAGACTGTTGAATCATAGATCTATACCTCTGAAACAAATAGCACAACATATTTTAAGAAAAAAGAAAAAGAAGAAGATAGCAGGAGAGGAAGAATGAAGGGGAGTCAGAGGGGGAGACAAACCATGAGAGATGATGGACTCTGAAAAACAAACTGAGGGTTCTAGAGGGGAGGAGGGTAGGGGGATTGGTTAGCCTGGTGATGGGTATTAAAGAGGGCACATTCTGCATGGAGCACTGGGTGTTATGAACAAACAATGAATCATGGAACAGTACACCAAAACAAATGATGTAATATATGGTGATTAACATAACAATAAAAAATTTAAAAAAAATAAGGCAGACACTTAACCAACTGAGCCACCCAGGCGCCCTGCCTTCGGCTCAGGTCATGGTCCCAACGGTCCTGAATTGAGCCCCACATCAGGCTCCCTGCACAGGGGCAAGTCTGCTTCTCCCTCTTCCCCTCCCCTGCTTGTGCGCTCCACTCTCTTGTCTCTCTGTCTCTCTCTCAAATAAATAAATAAAATCTTTAAAAAAAGAAATAAAAATGCGAGCTAGAAATTGATTTAAAACATCCTCTGTATCTCTATGTATATATACATATATATATGTATATATAGAGAGAGATCTAGATATAGATATCCATTAAGGGTTAGCATTTAAAACTCTAGCAAAACAATTATTTTTTAATAAATGAATTTTTGGGCACCTGGGTGGTGCAGTCAGCTAAGCATCCAACTCTTTGTTTTGACTCAGGTCGTGATCTCAGATTGTGAGATGGAGCCCCACATAGGGCTCTGCACTCAGTGTGGAGTTTGCTTAAGTTTCTCTCTCTCCCCCTTCCCTCCCTCTCTCTAATATAAATGAGTAAGTCTTAAAAATAAATAAATAAATTTAAAAAATGAATTTTAAAATCCAAGCAAAAGACTTGAACAAATACTTTAAAAAGGCAGATATACGAATGGTCAATAAGTATATGAAAAGATGCCCAACATCATTATTCTTCAGGGAAATGCAACATTAAACCACAATGAGGGGCACCTGGGTGGCTCAGTCAGTTAAGCACCAGACTCTTGATTTCGGCTCAGGTCATGATCTCAGGGTTGTGGCGTCAAGCCTTGAGGCTCAGCACTCAGCAGGGCTTGAGATTCTCTCCCTCTCCCTCTGCCCTTCCCCCCACTCATGCACATACGCACACACTCTCTCTCTAAAATCAATCAATCAATCAATCTTTAAAAAAATAACCACAATTAAACACCACTCCACACCTATTAGAATGGCTGAAGGTAGACCCAACCATACCAAGTGCTGGTTAGGATATAGAGCAGCTAGACTCTCATACACTGCTGTCTGATGTGTAAAATGGGACAACCATTTGGAAAGCTGTCAGTTTCTTACAAAGTTAGACATACACCTACCCTATGACTTAGCAATTCCACTCCTAGGTATTTACCCAAAAGAAATGAAAGCATATGTCTCTACAAAGACTTGTACAAGAATGTTCATAGCAGTTTATTCATAGAAGCTCAGAACTTCAAACTACCCTAATATTTAAGAGATGAATGGATGACCAAGGCTTATCTGCCAATGGTATACTCCTCAAAGTTTATCTCCCAATGGAATACTCCTCAAGGGAAAAAGCCTGGGGGAATGCAGAGGAGAGGAGAGGAGAGGAGAGGAGAGAGAGAGAGAGAGAGAGAGAAAGAAAGAGAGAAAGAGAGAAAGAGAGAAAGAGAGAAAGAGAGAAAGAAAGAAAGAAAGAAAGAAAGAAAGAAAGAAAGAAAGAAAGAAAGAAAGAAAGAAAGAAA
>NW_027400254.1:3778-5841 GCF_003265705.2 Callorhinus ursinus
AAAGAAAGAAAGAAAGAAAGAAAGAAAGAAAGAAAGAAAGAAAGAAAAAGGAAGGAATATTCATCTTGCAGACATTATGCTGAGGGAAAGAAGCAAGTCATAAAAGGGAACACACAGTGTGATTCTATTTATATGAAGCTCTAGAACAAGAAAAACATAAACTATAATGACAAAATTAAAGTAACAAATGCTTCTGAGGCACTAAGGAGCTTTCAGGTCCCTAAGCATGTTCTATGTCATTGGGGGTCGAGGGGGTGGTAACGCAGGCACACACATGTGTCCAAACTGATTGAAATGCTCATCTGTGTGTTTTATTATAAAAAATGAGGGTGAGAAGGTAATCAGCTATACAATCAGAATTAATAACACCTATAGAAATTATCAATGCAGGAAACTGGACAACATTAAGTAGACATATATTCAAGCCATTTCAGTGAATTTTGAGAAAACATTTTATCCAAAAAATAAAGGACAGGGAACCTCCAGGTATGAAAACAAGCAATTGGCAAATGGGGAAAAAAAACAAATTAATAAACTGGAAGGCTAAAGAAAAAAATGCAGAAAATAGCAGATACAAGATATCATAAGAGAACGAGAAAATGAAAGAAAAGCATTACTCAGAGATATAATAAAGACATTTTTCCTGAGTTGAAGAAAGTCACAAGTCTTTATATACAAAGGTCTTCTAGGAGCAAGGCAGGATTATTTCTTAAGGGCCCAACTCCTGACATATCCTGACAAATTTCTGAATTCCAAGGATAAAGATAAAATCATGAATATGTATAGAAAAAAATTCTAGAACTGTGGGTTGCCAGAATTGGATTTTAGAAACCAATATAAAAAAAATCTTTAAATGGTTGCCAAATTTTATTTGCACAAGTAAAATACTAAAATATCATCCTATCACCTAATATCATGAAAAGAAAACAGGAAGAATATGCCAAAGTTACAGGCAGGCCATTCCTCAAAAATGACAGTATATACATATATTCACACTAGTATATACATTGTCTTTATCTCCTCAATTCTTTACAGGTAAGTTAAAATATTTTCTCACAAAGATCTCCAAACTAACACGAAGGAATGCAGTAAGATTTCTAGAAATATTTAGCAAAATGAACTACTTTCCTGGAATTCTATTCTTATATAAATCATTTTTCACCTTTTTAATGCAAGGATTGAGACTTCTATGTGCTTTCTATTAAGAAAATCACTGAGGCAGATAAGAATCAACATAACTGTAATAGAGTGAAAGGAATTGGTACTATACAGGAAATATTTTGGGAACAAAACCAAGAAAATAAATATTAAGTGTAAGAAATTACTAACAATATGTTTTTGAAGCTTAGATCAATGATGAAGAAAGGATTTTTGAAAGGAAAAATAAGCTTATTTTTAATAAATTCTGGAGCTAAAATTTCATATACTTTTTTTTTTCAGAGAGGGAGAGAGAGAGTAAGAGAGAGCAAACAAGTGAGTGAGGTTGTGGGATGGGGGAGGGGCAGAAGGAAAGGGAGAGAGAGAATCCCAAGCAGGCTTCACACTCAGTGTGGAGCCAGACACAGCACTCAAACTCATGACCCTGAGATCATGACTTTAGCCTAAATCAAAAGTTGGTCGCGGGCGCCTGGGTGGCTCAGTTGGTTGGGCGACTGCCTTCGGCTCAGGTCATGATCCCGGAGTCCCGGGATCGAGTCCCACATCGGGCTCCCTGCTCGGTAAGGGAGCCTGCTTCTCCCTCTGACCCTCCCCCCTCTCATGGACCCTCCCCCCTCTCATGTACTCTCTCTCTCTCATTCTCTCTCTCTCAAAAAAAAAAAAAAAACTTTAAAAAAAAAAAAAAAAAAAAAAAGTTGGTCGCTTAACCCAGGTGCCCCCAAAATTTCATACACTTTTAATAAAAGATGACATAACTGTGATGGAGTGAATTAATATTAAAATTCTTATCTTTATCCTGGGATTATGGAGAGAGGCTACAAATACAGTTTAGATCTTGTTGTTAAAAAAAAGTTGGTCAGGGAGGCGGAGCAAGATGGCGGAGGAGTAGGAGACCTGGATTTCAT
>NW_027400255.1:0-193 GCF_003265705.2 Callorhinus ursinus
AGGACGTGCGGAGAAGTGAATCCGAGGCGATATTCGGGAGGATAGACAGTGGGGGAGGGGCCTCCGTCGGCCGCTTCTGGCAAGTGCTAGAGCCGCGGAGCACAAAATCGGACCTTCTAGAAGTCGGCTCCGCTGAGGGACGTCGCTCCAGCAGCTAAGCGGGGGGTTCCTCGCGGGACAGTGTGGTCTCAGG
>NW_027400255.1:293-1333 GCF_003265705.2 Callorhinus ursinus
CTGAATTCCTGAGACCAGACGAAATCCAGGTCTCCGGAATTCAGCTGAATAGGGATCAAACCATTCTGAACACCTACGAACTCAACAGGAGATCGAAGATAAGAAGAGTAACAACACTCTGAACAGAGAAGCGACTACTTTCTGGAAGGTAGGACGTGCGGAGAAGTGAATCCGAGGCGATATTCGGGAGGATAGACGGCGGGGGAGGGGGCCTCCGTCGGCCGCTTCTGGCAAGTGCTAGAGCCGCGGAGCACAAAATCGGACCTTTTAGAAGTTGGCTCCGCGGAGGGACGTCGCTGCAGTGGCTAAGCGGGGGGTGGAATCCTCCCGGGACAGTGTGGTCTCAGGACCCTCGGGGTCACAGAGAGACCGGGGGTGCCTGAGTGCGCCAGAGCTCCCAGGTATCGGAGCGGGGAAGCCGGCTGCAGAGACGGAGCAGAGTCGTGGGCTCTCAGCTCAGGGTGGCCATAAACTGTGATCCGCGGCCCAGTCGGGCCACTGCTCCTGCAGCAGGGACCCAACAAGCGGCAGATCCAGGGAGACTCCCCTTCCTTCCCGGGGAGGAGCGGCGCGGGAGCGCACCGCAGGGATCTGCTGGGTTTGGAGACTCCACACGGGGTCGGGTGCCAGACTTAGAAACGCTCGGTCACAGGCCGGGTGAGCACGGAGTGCGGCCGGAGACCGGGGACACGGGAGTGACTGCTTTTCTCTGGGGGCGCACTGAGGAGCGGGGCCCCGAGTTCTCAGCTCCTCCGGGCGGAGATTGGGAGGCCACCATTTTCACCCTGGTCCTCCAAAGCTGTGCTGAGAGCTTGCAGGGAACAAAAGCTCCCGAGAGCAAACCTGAGCAGCTTGCTTAGCCCGGACCAACAAGGGCGGGGCAATTCCGTCTCCGGCAAAGACATTTGGGAACCACGGCAACAGGCCCCTCCCCCAGAAGATCAGCAGGAACAGCCAGCAAGCCAAGACCAAGTTTACTGATCAGGGAGAAGTGGAGAACTCCAGCGCTAGGGGAATACTGCACATAGAATTCATGGCTT
>NW_027400255.1:1433-1719 GCF_003265705.2 Callorhinus ursinus
TTTTTTTTTACCATGATTCATTAGTTCATCAAAGTTAATTTTTTTAAGTTTTTTTTAATTTTTCTTTTTCCCTTTTTCAACCAACATCGTATCAATCCCTTTTTTTAAAAAAAACATTTTTTATTTTTCATTTTGAGAGTCATATTTTATCCCTTCATAGTAGTTACCCTTATGTCTGGCATATATATATAAGTTGTTCTCTTTTTAAAATTTTGAGATACAGTTTCTTCTAACATATCAAAATATACCCTAAATCACTAGTGTATGGCTTTGTTCTAGTCTCCTG
>NW_027400255.1:1819-5840 GCF_003265705.2 Callorhinus ursinus
TTTTTAAATCTTCTTTCTTTTTTCAAACAACTTATCTTATCAATTCCTTTTATAAAATCTTTTATAATTTTCATCTTTACAGTCATCTTCCATCCCTTCATTGTATCAACCCTTATTTTGTACATATATGTCTTTCTTCCTTTAAAATTTTAGGAGGCACTTTTTTCTAACAGACCAAAATACGCCCAAAATCTAGTGTGTGGCACTGATCTATGCACTAGCCTGATCATATTTGATCACATTCTGCTTTTTTTGTATTGTTCTGTTTTTGTTTTTATCTTTTTATTTCTCTTTCTTTTTTCTTTCTTTCGCTTTCTTTTCCCCGGTTTTAGGTCTTTTCTGATTTGTATACAATATATTTGCTGGGGACGTTGTTAACCTGTCAGCATTTTGTTCTCTCATTCATCTATTCTCCTCTGGACAAAATGACAAGACGAAAAAAATCACCTCAGCAAAAAGGACAAGAGGTAGTACCATCAGCCAGGGACCTACTCAATACGGACATTAGTATGAAGTTGGACCTAGACTTCAGAATCATGACTTTAAAGATACTAGCTGAGCTTGAAAAAAGCATGGAAGTTATTAGAGAAACCCTTTCTGGAGAAATAAAAGAACTAAAATCTAACCAAGTCGAAATCAAAAAGGCTATTGATGAGGTGCAATCAAAAATGGGGGCACTAACTGCTAAGATAAATGAGGCAGAAGAGAGAATCAGTGACATAGAAGACCAAAGGATGGAGAGTAAAGAGGCTGAGAAAAAGAGGGAGAAACAACTACAGGATCACGAGGGCAGAATTCGAGAGATAAGTGATACGATAAGACGAAACAACATTAGAATAATTGGGATCCCAGAAGAAGAAGAAGAGAGAGAGAGGGGGGCAGAAGGTATATTGGAGCAAATTATAGCAGAAAACTTCCCTAATGTGAGGAAGGAAACAGGCATTAAAATCCAGGAGGCACAGAGAACCCCTCTCAAAATCAATAAAAATAGGTCAACACCCCGACATCTAATAGTAAAACTTACGAGTCTCAGAGACAAAGAGAAAATCCTGAAAGCAGCTCGGGAGAAGAGATATGTAACCTACAATGGTAAAAATATTAGATTGGCAACAGACCTATCCACAGAGACCTGGCAGGCCAGAAAGGACTGGCAAGATATCTTCAGAGCACTAAACGAGAAAAATATGCAGCCAAGAATACTATATCCAACTAGGCTGTCATTGAAAATAGAAGGAGACATAAAAAGCTTCCAGAACAAACAAAAACTAAAGGAATTTGCAAACACGAAACCAGCCCTCCAAGAAATATTGAGAGGGGTCCTCTAAGCAAAGAGAGAGCCTAAAAGCAGCAAAGATCAGAAAGGAACACAGACAATATACAGTCACAGTCACCTTACAGGCAATACAATGGCACTAAATGCATACCTTTCAATAGTTACCCTGAATGTAAATGGGCTCAATGCCCCAATCAAAAGACACAGGCTATCAGATTCGATAAAAAAACAAGACCCATTAATATGCAGTCTGAAAGAGACTCATTTTAGACCCAAAGACACCCCCAGATTGAATGTGAGGGGGTGGAAAACCATTTACCATGCTAATGGACACCAAAAGAACGCTGGGGTGGCAATCCTTATATCAGACAAACTAGATTTTAAACCAAAGACTGTAATAAGAGATGAGGAAGGACACTATATCCTACTTAAAGGGTCTATCCAACAAGAAGATCTAACAATTGTAAATATCTATGCCCCTAACACGGGAGCAGCCAATTATATAAGGCAATTAATAACAAAAGCGAAGAAACACATTGACAACAATACAATAATAGTGGGGGACATTAACACCCCCCTGACTGAAATGGACAGATCATCAAAGCAAAAGATCAACAAGGAAATAAAGACTTTAAAGGACACACTGGACCAAATGGACTTCATAGACATATTCAGAACATTCCATCCCAAAGCAACGGAATACACATTCTTCTCTAGTGCCCATGGAACGTTCTCCAGAACTGATCACATCCTAGGTCACAAATCAGGTCTCAACCGGTACCAAAAGATTGGGATCATTCCCTGCATATTTTCAGAACACAATGCTTTGAAACTAGAACTCAATCACAAGAGGAATGTCGGAAAGAACTCAAATACATGGAGGCTAAAGAGCATCCTACTAAAGAATGAATGGGTCAACCAGGAAATTAAAGAAGAATTAAAAAAATTCATGGAAACCAATGAAAATGAAAACACAACTGTTCAAAGTCTTTGGGATACAGCAAAGGCAGTCCTGAGAGGAAAGTATATAGCAATACAAGGCGTTCTCAAGAAACAAGAAAGGTCTCAAATACACAACCTAACCCTACACCTAAAGGAGCTGGAGGAAGAACAGCAAATAAAGCCTAAACCCGGAAGGAGAAGAGAAATAATAAAGATCAGAGCAGAAATCAATGGACTAGAAACCAAAAGAACAGTAGAACAGATCAACGAAACTACGAGCTGGTTCTTTGAAAGAATTAACAAGATTGATAAAGCTCCGGCCAGACTTATCAAAAAGAAAAGAGAAATGACCCAAATCAACAAAATCATGAATGAAAGAGGAGAGATCACAACCAACAGCAAAGAAATACAAACAATTATAAGAACATATTATGAGCAACTCTATGCCAGCAAATTAGATAACCTGGAAGAAATGGGTGCCTTCCTAGAAATGTATCAACTACCAAAATTGAACCAGGAAGAAATAGAAAACCTGAACAGACCTATAGCCACTAAGGAAATTGAAGCAGTCATCAAAAATCTCCCAACAAACAAAAACCCAGGGCCAGATGGCTTCCCAGGGAAATTCTATCAGACATTTAAAGAAGAATTAATACCTATTCTCCTGAAACTGTTCCAAAATATAGAAATGGAAGGAAAACTTCCAAACTCATTTTATGAGGCCACCATTACCTTGATCCCAAAACCAAAGACTCCACCAAAAAGGAGAATTACAGACCAATATCCTTGATGAACATGGATGCAAAAATTCTCACCAAAATACTAGCCAATAGGATCCAACAGTACATTAAAAGGATTATTCACCACAACCATGTGGGATTTATCCCTGGGCTGCAAGGTTGGTTCAATGTCCGTAAATCAATCAACATGGCACAATACATTAACAAAAGAAAGAAGAAGAATCCTATGATCTTCTCAATAGATGCAGAAAAAGCATTTGACAAAGTACAGCATCCGTGCTTGATCAAAACTCTTCAGAGTATAGAGATAGAGGGTACATACCTCAATATCATAAAAGCCATCTATGAAAAACCTACAGCGAATATCATTCTCAATGGGGAGAAGCTGAGAGCTTTTCCCCTAAGGTCAGGAACGCGGCAGGGATGTCCACTATCACCACTGCTATTCAACATAGTATTAGAAGTCCTAGCCACAGCAATCAGACAACAAAATAAATGAAAGGCATCCAAATCGGCAAAGAGGAAGTCAAACTCTCACTCTTTGCAGATGATAAGATACTGTATGGGGAAAACCCAAAAGACTCCTCCCCAAAACTGCTAAAACTCATACAGGAATTCAGTAAAGTGGCAGGATATAAAATCAATGCACAGAAATCAGTGGCATTCCTATACACCAACAAGAAGACAGAAGGGAGACAGATCAAGGAGTCGATCCCATTTTACAATTGCACCCACCCCATAAGATACCTAGGAATAAATCTAACCAAAGAGGCAAAGGATCTGTACTCAGAAAACTATAAAACACTCAGGAAAGAAATTGAAGAAGACACAAAGAAATGGAAAAACGTTCCATGCTCATGGATCGGGAAAACCAACATTGTGAAGATGTCAATGCTACCTAGAGCAATCTACACATTCAATGCAATCCCCATCAAAATACCATCCACTTTTTTCAAAGAAATGGAACAAATAATCCTAAAATGTGAATGGAACCAGAAGAGACCCCGAATAGCCAGAGGAATCTTGAAAAAGAAAAGCAAAGCTGGCGGCATCACAATTCCGGACT
>NW_027400256.1:0-5840 GCF_003265705.2 Callorhinus ursinus
AACAAAAATTAACTTTGATGAAATAATGGATCATGGTAAAAAAAAAAAAAAAAAGCCATGAATCTATGTGCAGTATTCCCCTAGCGCTGGATTTCTCCCATTCTCCTTGATCGATCAACTTGGTCTTGGCTTGCTGGCTGTTTGTGCTGATCTTCTGGGGGAGGGGCCTGTTGCTGTGGTTTCCAAATGTCTTTGCCGGAGGCGGAATTGCCCCGCCCTTGTCGGTCCGGGCTAAGGAAGCTGCTCCGGTTTGTTCTCAGGAGCTTTTGTTCCCTGCAAGCTCTCGGTACAGCTTTGGAGGACCAGGGCAGAAATGGTGGCCTCCCAATCTCCACCCGGAGGAGCTGAGAACTCGGGGCCCCGCTCCTCAGTGTGTCCCCAGAGAAAAGCAGTCACTCCCGTGTCCCCGGTCTCGGGCCGCACTCCATGCTCACCCGGCCTGTGACCGAGCATTGCTATCTCTGGCACCCGACCCCACACGGAGTCTCCAAACCCAGCAGATCCCTGCAGTGCGTTCCCGCACCGCTCCTCCCCGGGAAGGAAGGGGAGTCTCCCCGGATCTGCTGCTTGTTGGGTCCCTGCTGGGGGAGCCGTGCCCCGTCTGGGCCGCAGATCACAATTTATGGCAACCCCGAGCTGAGAGCCCACGACTCTGATCCGTCTCTGCAGCTGGCTTCCCCGCTCTGATACCTGGGAGCTCTGCCGCACTCAGGCACCCCCGGTCTCTCCGTGACCCCAAGGGTCCTGAGACCACACTGTCCCGGGAGGATTCCACCGCCCGCTTAGCCACTGCAGCGACGTCCCTCCGCCGAGCCAACTTCTAAAAGGTCCGATTTTGTGCTCCGCGGCTCTATCACTTGCCAGAAGCGGCCGGCGGAGGCCCCTCCCCCGCCGTCTATCCTCCCGAATATCGCCTCGGATTCACTTCTCCGCACGCCCTACCTTCCAGTAAGTGGTCGCTTCTCTGTTCAGAGAGTTGTTGCTACTCTCCTGTTCGATCTCCTATTGAGTTCGTAGGTGTTCAGAATGGTTTGATCCCTATTCAGCTGAATTCCTGAGACCAGACGAAATCTAGGTCTCCTCCTCCTCCGCCATCTTGCTCCGCCCCCCCTCAAATGACTTTTAAGAACAAGAATTTTCAATGAATAGTCTTAAATTTGTATTCTATGATGTAAATTTTCTTCCTCAAATCTTCAATGAAGTTTACTAAACACCAAATTTTATTTTGTGTGAATTGTGGAAAAGGGCTGATTTCTACATAGGGGTCCTGCTCTGTGGAGTGCTGTGATAATTCATACACTGAACTGATTTGTTAGGAGCAGAAGCTAAAATATGGCCTGAGCATATAACCTTCTAGTGGTTTGCAGACCTCAGGAAGAGCATCAGGCCTGATAGAAGTCACAGAGAGGGAGTTTGAACCATCTACTTTCTAGAGTGAGCAGGGAATGACAGCTCTAGCTGATGAATTAAAGGATATATGAGGAAAGATGAAGCTTGGTTTATTGTGGATAATCTGAATAAAAGTCTCTTTTTTCGCTTATAAACCTACTTAATGTGAACTGTTCACTTTTAAATGTTTCAATATGATACTTGGTATTGTTATTGTTAGTAACTGTTTCCCTTGCTTCTGAAATAATAAAGGAATAAAATATTACCTCATTTTTTTAATTCACCAGAAGACTGCACTGTGATAAAAAATTTGATGGTATAATTCTGTTGTTCTAGAATACTCACAGATGAAATTTAAACAAAAAAGGCAAATGACATTTGAGGATTCTCTGTACTGTTCTGTATTCCTGGTTGAGTTATTTTGGGGATGATATCTAAAGGAAGACCTTTCTTCTTGCTTTGTCTAGACAGTATGGAGAAATATTATAAAGGCAAGCCCTTCAGCAACAGGGTCTTGAAAAGACAAAAACATGTTATTTTGGTTTTTAGGAGGAATTAGAGAAAAAGTATTTGTGGTTTGAAGACAGACTTGAGAGTTGGCCTCTGTACATCATAGAAAAAAAATTTCATTAGGTGTTGAGGAAAACATTTTTGAAGATGCATATAGAGCTGGAACTCAGGGTGGGGAAGAGAACCTTTTGCTATCCATTTCTGAAATAGAAGAAAAAAGGCCATCTGTGTCGACTGAAAATTAATTTCAAGTAAATATTTTCTTTTTTATTCATACCAAATCTCAATGTAAGGTTGACAAATCTGCTAAACATGATGTCCTCTTGGCCTTTTTACATCTATTGGTAGTGTAGAGCATACAGATAATAGAATCTGTCCATAGTCTTATTACCCTATTTATCACTGGCTTTGAGCTAGTAAACTCTCACAAGTTTTGCATTATGCAGCATCATTTGAAAGGGAGTGTTCTTATGATTGTTGAGGACATCTGATGAGCTCAACTCTGATATTGTTGTGAATCTTCTTGACTTCATTTTCTAATTTAGAACCTCAAATTTGGAATGGTTTAATAATTGAATTTTTCATTCTTGAATCTCCAAGATAGTTACTAACAAGATCTTTGCAGGATGAGGGGCAGTTTCATTAAAGTAGAAATGAAAATTTTGTTCCTAAAATAAATATTTAGGCAAATTGCCAAAATTTTGATTAAAATTAGCATTGCTTTATATTTTTTTAAAAAGATTTTACTAATTTATTTGAGAAAGAGAAAGAGAGTGCACAAGCAGGGGGAACAGCAGAGAGAGAGAGAGAAGCAGGCTCTCTGCTGAGCAGGAAGCCTGATGCTGGGCTCGATCCCAGGACCCTGGGATCATGGCCTGAGCTGAAGGCAGACACTCAACCGACTGAGCCACCCAGCACCCCAGCATTGCTGTATATTCTGATTCATTTATATTTATTCATTTTCTAAATACAGTTGATCTTTTGAGTACATTAAAGTTAATTTATTTTGCACAAATTAAATGTAGATATTTAAGAACCTTATATTTGAAATTTGCAAATCAAAATTCCATAGAACTTACAAATATGCTTTTTAAACATTCATAAGTTTAACTTATTTAAAAAAAGATTGCTTGCTATTCAAAATTTAGTTATTAAGAGTTTTTGTCCTGAATTTAATGTAAAACACTGGCAATTTATTATTCAAATGCATAACTGATTTTAAGTAAATTGATCTTTTATAAGTTTTTAATAATATTTTTTGTTAAGACCTTTTTGATAATTTCGTTTAGGGAAGCCATTTTGAAAAAAATGCAATGAAATATTCTGATGTATATAATTTGTGAACAATGTTTTATTAAATCTCTAAGCAGAAATGCTTTCTTATTTGTTATTTCCTAATTCTTAAACTCAAAAAAGATGTTATGAAAATCCCAGAGTATATTGATAGTATATTATACCAAAATATGGCGTTAGGGAATTTGGTCAGGGACAAGATCTACATTCTTTCAAAATAACTATGGGCCAGGCACTGTGTTGGGCATTTTATATTTCTTTTGTTTATTTAATCTTCACAGAACTATCAGACTATAATATTTACTATGTGTTGTTGGGCAAGCTACTTACCGTCTTCATGTGCAAATCAGTTGTCTTTGATTTGTCCTTAATTTAGAAGTTTCACATGTCTCTTGAATTTCTGCTCAAATTGTTCCCTCACTCATGGTTGAGGAAGAAAAGAAATTTTATTTTCAAGCTATGATTGTTTCTAGTATTTTGTAGTAGATTGGTGACAGTTTACTAAGGTATATTCATGTGGAAAACAATTAAGCATCATGATTGCCTGAGAGTAACCTGGGAATATTGTACACATTTTGTGTTGGGTATTTACCTTGAAAAGCAGGTTTTATGCCAGCTCTGCTTTTTTTTTCCTTTCACATTACCTGCATGTTAACAATTGCCACAGTGGGGAGATGAATTAAGATTTTGATTTAGCCATATGGATAAATTACTCTTTAAAGAATGAATGTAAGCTTTATTTTTCATTAATCAATATACGGAAAATTGGAGGAGATGAAATGTGAAACATGGGAAATTTAAATAAAAGTATAAACTGTTTGTCACAAACTCAGTTCTTAAAGCTATTATAGGAGTCCTATCATGGATTTGCTCCATTTGGGGGGACAGTCATGCTTACTGCAAGCTTTATTACAAATTGCTGATAATTTCTACATTGTTGGTACACTTTAATCTTTACTGAGAAGATTTTGGCCTTGGGTCTCATTACCTGTCATATCAAAGGAGAGTTCAGTGCATTGGTTGAGGAAACCCTGTTGTGGTATGTTTGTCAGTAAGTGTGTCTTATCTGAATATTATTTATTTGTCCTTATTGGATGCTAGAGATATCCTTCTGAAGAAGGAATTCCAGTGAGGATGAGTCTGGGTTTTCAGGCAAGCTAGGATTGAATTTCAGAGGATCAAAGTCATTTTTCAAAGCCTTATTATTTGGTAAAAAAAAAAAAAAGTTGTGTTTCCGCCTGCTCCAATTTACACCAGGTTTCTAAATGATCATATTACTCCTGTGTGTGACACTGACGGCAGACAGCCAACTTTTTCCTGCTGTCCTGGCTTGGCATCTACTGGAGAAGCATATCCGTTCATTCAGGACCTTAGGGAGGATGCTGGCTATTCAGAAAATATAATATTTTTTCATTCTAAAGCTGCATTTATTTTTAGGAAGATGACTGAAATGGAATGAGAATGTCTGTATATAAATTCCAGAAACAATCTATGTGAAGATTTTGGTGTGAATGTTATGTCCTGAAGCTAGTTTCCCCAGTGGATTGTTCTTATTTTGCTGGCTCATAGATAGCCTTCTCTATCCTTGTTTTCTCATTGTAGAGAATATACATGCATATATGTATATGTACATGTACATATATATGTATATGTATATATGTATATATATGTATATTGTATGACTTTCTGTTACTTTTGTTCATGTGTCGATCAGTAACTTTATATTGAAAAGTAAGATCTCAGTTTGTATATAGTACTTATGATTCTTATAGATATTTATGAGAAAGTTCTCATAAAGCTGGTCAAAATGCTGGTCTCAAAAAGCTGGTCACTCCAGCTCTTTTAATCAATAAACCACTAATGAGCATTCTCAAGTTTCCCAAAAACATTAATAAGAGAATTGAAAATCAATCCATTTGTTGATATTTACCCTTTGTAAATCAATAATATGAATACTACATATGATGGGAAACACATAACCCTCTTGATATCAATTTTTTTCCATCAAAAAACTGAAGAAAATTTTTGGTAGAGCCATCCATATTTTGGTCTCTTCTTACAGACATGGCTTAGTGGGAGTCCCTGTTTTATTTTATTTTTTAAAGATTTATTTATTTATTTGAGAGAGAGAGAGAGAGAGTAGGGAGAGGGGTAGAGGGAGAGAATCTCAAGTAGATACCCTGCTGAGCATGGAGCCTGATGCAGGGCTCGATCTTATGACCCATGTGGTCATGAGATCATGACCTGAGCCAAAACCAAGAGTTGGACACTTAACCAGCTGAGCCGCCCACATGCTTCAGCTTAGTAGGAGTCTTTACTCTCCTTCCCCAGTGGCAAGAACGAGGGGTAGGATGATATAAATTTACCTGTAAAAATTCCATTTGAAAAGGCATAATGTTCTTAGTCCATTGATAAAGCTAAGATTAGAATATGTCACATTGTAGGTAAGCTTTAAGACCCTGCTACCATTTCTGTTCCTGATTTTTAATTTCTTTAACTCAAAATCTTTTCCTGTGGCAAACTTAAGTATATTGTAGGGATGTAGGCTTTAGGGAACCCCTAAATTTTTTTGGTTCCTTAGAAGTAATATGTAGAATTCTGAAGAATTCTGAGTCTGCATATTACATTTGCCATTAATAAATACTTTT
>NW_027400257.1:0-5833 GCF_003265705.2 Callorhinus ursinus
TATGGTTCATCTCCCCCTCCGACTTACTCCCCTTCATTCTTCCCCTCCTCCTATCTTCTTCTTTTTTTTTTTCTTAAAATATGATGCATTATTTATTTCAGAGGTACAGATCTGTGATTCAACAGTCTTGCACAATTCACAGCGCTCACCATAGGACATACCCTCCCCAATGTCTATCACCCGGCCACCCCATCCCTCCCACCCCCAACCACTCCAGCAACACTCAGTTTGTTCCCTGAGATTAAGAATTCCTCATATCAGTGAGGTCATATGATACATGTCTTTCTCTGATTGGCTTATTTCACTCAGCATAACACCCTCCAGTTCCATCCACGTCATTCAAATGGCAAGATCTCATTCCTTTTGATGGTTGCATAATATTCCATTGTGTATATATACCACTTCTTCTTTATCCATTCATGGGTCAATGGACATCTTGGCTCTTTCCACAGTTTGGCTATTGTGGACATTGCTGATGTAAATATTGGGGTGCACATACCCCTTCGGATCCCTACATTTATATCTTTGGAGTAAATACCCAGTAGAGCAATTGCTGGATCGTATGGTAGCTCTATTTTCAACTGTTTGAGGAACCTCTATACTGTTTTCCAGAGGGGTTGCACCAGCTTCCATTCCCACCAACAGTGTAGGAGGGTTCCCCTTTCTCCACATCCCCGCCAACATCTGTCGTTCCCTGACTTGTTAATTTTAGCCATTCTGACTGGTGTGAGGTGGTATCTCATTGAGGTTTTGATTTGGATTTCCCTGATGCCGAGCGATGTGGAGCACTCTTTCATGTGTCTGTTGGCCATTTGGACGTCTTCTTTGGAAAAATGTCTGTTCATGTCTTCTGCCCATTTCTTGATTGGATTATTTGTTCTTTGGGTGCTGAGTTTGATAAATAGACTTTGGATACTAGCCCTTTATCTGATATGTCATTTGAAAATATCTTCTCCCATTCTGTAGGTTGTCCTTTGGTTTTGTGGCCTGTTTCTTTTGATGTGTAAAAGGTTTTATGTTGAGGTAATCCCAATAATTCATTTTTGCCCTGGCTTCCCTTGCCTTTGGCAATGTTTCTAGGAAGAACTTGCTGAGCCTGACGTCGAAGAGTTGCTACCTGTGTTCCCCTTTAGGATTTTGATGGACTCCTGTCTCACGTTTAGGTCTTTCAACCATTTGGAGTCTATTTTTATGTGTGGTGTAGGGAAATGGTCCAGTTTCATTCTTCTGCATGTGGCTGTCCAATTTTCCCAACACCATTTGTTGAAGAGAACGTCTTTTTTCCATTGGACATTCTTTCCTGCTTTGTCAAAGATGAGTTGACCATAGACTTGTGGGTCCATTTCTGGGCTCTCAATTCTGTTCCATTGATCTGTGTGTCTGTTTTTGTGCCAGTACCATAATGTCTTGATGATGACAGCTTTGTAATAGAGCTGGAAGTCCGGAATTGTGATGCCACCAGCTTTGCTTTTCTTTGTCAACATTCGTCTGGCTATTTGGGGTCTCTTCTGGTTCCATACAAATTTTAGGATTATTTGTTCCATTTCTTTAAAAAAGTGGGTGGTATTTTGATGGGGATTGCATTGAATGTGTAGATTGCTCTAGGTAGCATTGACATCTTCACAATGTTTGTTCTCTCAATCCATGAGCATGAAACATTTTTCCATTTCTTTGTGTCTTCTTCAATTTCTTCATGAGTATTTTATAGTTTTCTGAGTACAGATCATTTGCCTCTTTGGTTAAATTTATTCCTAGGTATCTTATGGTTTTGGGTGCAATTGTAAATGGGATCGACTCCTTGATTTGTCTCTCTTCTGTCTTGTTGTTGGTGTATAGGAACGCCATTGATTTCTGTGCATTGATTTTATATCCTGCCACTTTACTGAATTCCTGTATGAGTTCTAGCAGTTTGGGGGTGGAGTCTTTTGTGTTTTCCATATACAGTATCATATAATCTGCAAAGAGTGAGACTTTGACTTCATCTTTGCTGATTTGGATGCCTTTGATTTCTTTTGGTTGTCTGAATGCTGTGGCTAGGACTTCTAATACTATGTTGAATAGCAGTGGTGATAGTGGACATCCCTGCCGTGTTCCTGACCCTAGGGGAAAAGCTCTCAGCTTTTCCCCATTGAGAAAGATATTCGCTGTAGGTTTTTCATAGATGGCTTTTCATAGATGGTACCCTGTATCCCTATACACTGAAGAGTTTTGATCAAGAAAGGATGCTGTACTTTGTCAAATGCTTTTTCTGAATCTATTGAGAGGATCATATGATTCTTGTTCTTTCTTTTGTTAATGTATTGTTTCATGTTGATTGATTTGCAGATGTTGAACCAACCTTGCAGCCCAGGGATAAATCCCACTTGGTCATGGTGAATAATCATTTTAATGTACTGTTGGATCCTTTGGCCAGTATTTAGGTGAGAATTTTTACATCCATGTTCATCAAGGATATTGCTCTGTAATTCTCCTTTTTGATGGGGTCTTTGTCTGCTTTTGGGATCAAGGTAATGGTGGCCTCATAAAATGAGTTTGGAAGTTTTCCTTCCATTTCTATTTTTTGGAATAGGTTCAGGAGAATAGGTATTAATTCTTCTTTAAATGCTTGGTAGAATTCCCCTGGGAAGTCATCTGGCCCTGGACTTTTGTTTGTTGGGAGATTTTTGATGACTCTTTCAATTTCCTTAGTGGTTATAGGTCTGTTCAGGTTTTCTATTTCTTCCTGGTTCAATTTTGGTAGTTGATACATCTCTAGGAATGCACCCATTTCTTCCCGGTTATCTAATTTGCTGGCATAGAGTTGCTCATAGTATGTTCTTATAATTGTTTGTATTTCTTTGGTGTTGGTTGTGATCTCTCCTCTTTCATTCATGATTTTGTTGATTTGGGTCATTTCTCTTTTCTTTTTGATCAGTCTGGCCAGGGGTTTATCAATCTTGTTAATTCGTTCAAAGAACCAGCTCCTAGTTTCGTTGATCTGTTCTACTGTTCTTTTGGTTTCTAGTTCATTGATTTCTCCTCTGATGTTGATTATTTCTCTTCTCCTACTGGGTTTAGGCTTTATTTGCTGTTCTTTCTCCAGCTCCTTTAGGTGTAGGGTTAGGTTGTGTATTTGAGACCTTTCTTGTTTCTTGAGAAAGGCTTGTATTGCTATATACTTTCTTCTCAGGACTGCCTTTGCTGTATCCCAAAGATTTTGAACCGTTGTGTTTTCATTTTCATTGGTTTCCATGAATTTTTTAATTCTTCTTTAATTTCCTGGTTGACCCATTCATTCTTTAGTAGGATGCTCTTTAGCCTCCATGTACTTGAGTTCTTTCCGACTTTTCTCTTGTGGTTGAGTTCTAGTTTCAAAGCACTGTGGTCTGAAAATATGCAGGGAATAATCCCAATCTTTTGGTACCGGTTGAAACCTGATTTGTGACCTAGGATGTGATCAATTCTGCAGAATATTCCATGGGCACTAGAGAAGAATGTGTATTCCGTTGCCTTGGGATGGAATGTTCTGAATATGTCTGTGAAGTCCATTTGGTCCAGTGTGTCATTTAAAGTCTTTATTTCCTTGTTGATCTTTTGCTTAGATGATCTGTCCATTTCAGTCAGGGGGGTGTTAAAGTCCCCCACTATTATTGTATAGTTGTCAATGTGTTTCTTTGCCTTTGTTATTAATTGCCTTATATAATTGGCTGCTCCCATGTTCGGGGCATAGATATTTACAATTGTTAGATCTTCTTGTTGGATAGACCCTTTAAGTAGGATATAGTGTCCTTCTTCATCTCTTATTACAGTGTTTGTTTTAAAATTTGTCTGATATAAGGATTGCCACCCCAGCTTTCTTTTGGTGTCCATTAGCATAGTAAATGGTTTTCCACCCCCTCACTTTCAATGTGGGGGTGTCTTTCAGTCTAAAATGAGTCTCTTGCAGACAGCATATTGATGGTTCTTGTTTTTTAATCCAATCTGATAGCCTGTGTCTTTTGATTGGGACATTTAGCCCATTTATATTCAGGGTAACTATTGAAAGATATGAATTTAGTGCCATTTTGTGCCTGTAAGGTGACTGTTACTGGATATTGTCTGTGTTCCTTTCTGATCTATGCTGCTTTTAGGCTCTCTCTTTGCTTTAGGACCCCTCTCAATATTTCTTGTAGGGCTGGTTTCGTGTTTGCACATTCCTTTAGTTTTTGTTTGTCCTGGAAGATTTTTATCTCTCCTTCTATTTTCAATGTCAGCCTAGCTGGATATAGTATTCTTGGCTGCATATTTTTCTCGTTTAGTGCTCTGAAGATCTCATGCCAGTCCTTTCTTGCCTGCCAGGTCTCTGTGGATAGGTCTGTTGCCATTGTAATGTTTCTACCATTGTAGGTTACGTATCTCTCTCCTGAACTGCTTTCAGGATTTTCTCTTTGTCCCTGAGACTCATAAGTTTTACTATTAGATGTCGGGGTGTTGACCTATTTTTGTTGATTTTGAGAGGGGTTCTCTGTGCCTCCTTGATTTTGGTGCCTGTTTCCTTCCCCACATTAGGGAAGTTCTCTGCTATAATTTGCTCCAATATATCTTCTGTCCCCCTCTCTCTTTCTTCTTCTTCTGGGATCCCAATTATTCTAATGTTGTATTGCTTTTCTCTCGAATTCTGCCATCTTGATCCCGTAGTTGTTGATCTTTTTCTCAGCCTCTTTATTTTCCATCATTTGGTCTTCTATATCGCTGATTCTCTCTTCTGCCTCCTTTATTCTAGCAGTTAGTGCCCCCATTGTTGATTGCACCTCATGAATAGCCTTTTTGATTTCGACTTGGTTAGATTTTATTTCTTTTATTTCTCCAGGAAGGGTTTCTGTAATAACTTCCACGCTTTTTTCGAACCCAGCTAGTATCTTTAAAGTCATGATTCTGACCTCTAGGTCCGACAGCGTACTAATGTCCGTATTGAGTCAGTCCCTGGCAGACGGTACTGCTTCTTGTTCTTTTGGCTGAGGTGTTTTTTTTCGTCTTGTCATTTTGTCCAGAGGAGAATAGATGATTGAGAGACCAAAATGCTAACAGGTTAACAATGTCCCCAGCAAATATACTGTATACAAATCAGAAAAGATCTGAAACCAGGGGAAAAGAAAGGGAAAGAAAGAAAGAAGAACGAGGAAAAAAAAAAAAAAGAAAAAGATAAAAACAAACAAAAACAGAACAAAAGAAATAAAACAGAATATGATCAAGTATGATCAGGCTAGTGCATAGATCAGTGCCACACACTAGATTTTGGGTGTATTTTGGTCTGATAGAAGAACGTGCCTCCTAAAATTTTAAAGGAAGAAAGACTTATATATGTACAAAATAAGGGTTGATACAATGAAGGGATGGAAGATGACTGTAAAGATGAAAACTATAAAAGATTTTATAAAAGGAATTGATAAGATAAGAGGTTGTTTGAAAAAAGAAAGAAGATTTAAAAAAAAAGTAAAGAAAAAAAAGGGAGAGAATGTGATCAGGCAGGAGACTAGAACAAAGTCATACACTAGTGATTTAGGGTATATTTTGATCTGTTGGAAGAAACTGTATCTCAAATTTTTAAAGAGAGAACAATTTATATATATAAATGCCAAAAATAAGGGTAACTACTATGAAGGATAAAATATGACTCTAAAAATGAAAAATAAATAACTTTCTTTAAAAAGGGGATTGATAAGATGTTGGTTGAAAAAGGGAAAAAGAAAAATTAAAAAAAAACAGTTAAAAAATCAACTTTGAAAAACTAATGAATCATGGTAAAAAAGCCATGAATTCTATGTGCAGTATTCCCCTAGCGCTGGAGTTCTCCCGTTCTCCTTGATCGGTAAAC
>NW_027400258.1:0-5829 GCF_003265705.2 Callorhinus ursinus
GGGGAGTGGAAGAGGGAGAAGCAGGCTTCACACCAAGCAGGGAGCCTGATGCGGGGCTTGATGCCAGGACTCTGGGTTCATGACCTGAACCAAGGCAAATGCTTAACGACTGAGCTACCCAGGCGCCACCCCACTTGGTTTATTTTTAAAAATGATTTTTATCTTTTTTTTATGGTCTCTACTTGCTGAGTCATTGTATGACCATCCCAGCGCACCCACAATTTCAGCGGTCCCGCGGCCGAAAAGAAGAGCAAGATACTCACGCGGAACCTCGCCTCAACCTCACCCCCGGGAACTTCGACGAAGTGCTGGGAGGTCAGGTCTCCCGTGCACCTATGTGCTAACCCGCACCATCGGTTGGCTTGTGAGGGGTCAGTCCCCTGAGCCTGGCTCCAAAGCCCCACAGATTCGGGACACCCGAGCAATAGCGAGTGACTCAGGCTGCCACCGAGACGGAAAATGCGTCATTTGGTACTCGGGAAAGCATTCAGAGCTGGAGAACTCTGAATGCCCATCCCAAGGAATCCAGAAATTTTTGCGCCCTCTTGGACAAAAACTGAGCCTGACACTCAACCTGAACCACGCCCTCAAGCCAAACTCCCAGGGAAGCAGGACATAGTGCTAACACTTGGGCCTGCTGTGCCCCTAGGCCCTCACCCTATCACTCTCTAGGTTCTGAGGACTCTGGCCGCAGAGGCCTGGCTCTCATGTCACAGGGATTGGGGGCACCTGAGCAATACCGGAGGATTCAGCCTGTCTCCAAGAAGGAAACCACACCATTGGGAAATCGGGGCAAAGTTTTCCGAGGAGAACTCGGCATGCACATCGCAGTGAAATGCCACATTCAACGGCCCCCGGCCCACAAACCCTGAGATTGACAGTCACCCTGACCCACGCACCCCACTCAGATCCCCCGCCCCCACAAAGCTTCCCCAACGGGGCCATATCAGTGCTCCAATGACCTTAGGCTCTAGCTCTATCCCTAGGTTGGCTTCTAAGTTTCTGGATCCAGAAGCCTGGCTCCAAAGCCCCAGGGATGGCAATAAATGAGCAAACCAGTGGACTCAGCTTGCCGAAAACAATTCGAGCACACGACTTGTTACTCCCGTGAGGGTTCAGAACAGGACAACTCTGAATGCCCATCCCAACCAACGCACAAATCTCGTGCCCTCTGTCGGCCCACCCGAGCCTGACGCAACCTGACCCACGCCCTCAAGACAAGCAACCCAGAGCAGATTCCAGTGCGTAAACGTCAGGCCTGCCGTGCCCCGAGGCGCTAACCGTCACCCTAGAGGCCTCTAAGGGTCTGTCCCCAGGGGCTTGACTCCAAAGGCCTATGGATTTGGGACACCTGACCATTACTAGAGGACTCAGCCTGCCACTAAAACCGAAAACGTACCATTGGGAACTCCAGTAAGCATTCAGAACAGGAGATCTGTGCTGGTCCATCCCAACGAAAGCCAAGATCAAAGTACCCACGTCACAATCCCTGAGCCTGACACATCAACCGACCCACAGCCTCAAATCAGACCCCGGGAAGATCAGCGCAGCGCCGGCACATCAGGCCTCTCACGTCCCTCGGGCCTAAGGCTCACCCTAGCTTGGCTTCTGAGCGGTCTGTCTCCAGGGCCTGGGTCCAAAGCACGAAGGATTCGGCACACCCGAGAAGTGTCAAGGGACCCAGGCTGCCACCCGGAAGGAAACCCCACCACTGGCAACTCCGGAAAGCATGCAGAGTAGGAGAACTCTGAATGCCCATCTCGGCAAAACTACACTTTCTTCGCCCCCTGACGACAAACCCTGAGCCGGACACTCAACCTAACCCACACCCTCAAGACAAAGCCCCGGTAAGCAGCCCACAGTGCTTACACATCAGGTGTTCGGTGCCTCGTAGGCCGTAACACTATCCCTCGCTGGCTTCTGAGGTCTCTGGCCCAGAGGCCTGGCTCTAAAGCCACAGGGATACGGGGCACCTTAGCAATACCAGAGGATTCACCCCGGCTCCCAGAAGGAAACTGCCCCATTGGGAACCTGCGGTAAAGATTTCCCAGTAGAATGCTGCGTGCGCATCCCAGCGAAATGCCACTTTCAACGGCCCCCTGCCTGCAAACACTAACCTGACTCTCACCCTCACGCACGCCCTAACTCAGATCCCCTGCGCCCCAGAGCTTGCCCCAGCGTGGGCAGATCAGGCCTGAAACGACCCTAGGATGTAAGCCTTTACCTAGGTTATCTTCTGAGCTTCTGTCCCAGGAAGCCTGGCTTCAAAGCCCCAGGGATGGCAATAGCTAAGCAAAACCAGAGGACTCGGGTGCCAAAAAGAATTCAAAGACACGACTTGGAACTCCGGAGAGCCTTCAGAACTCTAGAACTCCGAATGTCCATCCCAGGCATCGCACAAATTTGGCGCCCTCTGGCGGGCAACCTGAGCCTGACACAAACTGAACCGGGCCCTCAAGACAAACCCCCCAGAGCAGGTTACAGTGCTTACACGTCAGCCCTGCCGTGCCCCTAGGCCCTAACCGTCACAATAGAGGTCTCTGAGCGTCTCTCCCCAGGGACTTAGGGCCAAAGCCCTAGGGATTTGGGACACCTGACCACTAACAGAGGACTCAGCCTACCACTAACACAGAAAACGTGCCATTGGGATCTCCAGTAAGCATCCAGAACAGGAGATCTGTGCTGCTCCATCCCAACGAAACCCAAGTTCAACGTGCCCACGACGCAATCTCTGAGCCTGACACTCCGTCCGACCCACAGCCTCAACTCCGACTCCGGGAAGCTCATCAGAGCACCGGCACATCAGGCCTGTCATGCCCCTCAGCCCTAAGGCTCACCCTAGGTTGGCTTCAGAGCGGTCTGTCTCCAGGGCCTGGCCCCAAAGGACAAAAGATACGAGCAGTATCAAGGGACTCAGGCTGCCACCTGGAAGGAAACCGCACAACTAGCAACTCAGGAAAGCATTCAGAGAAGGAGAACTCTGAATGCCCATCCCAGCAAAACTACACTTTCTTCGGCCCTAGGGGCAAACCCTGAGCCAGACACTCAACCTGTGCCAAAACCTCAAGACAAAACCCCGGTAAGCAGTCCACAGTGCTTACACATCAGGTCTTCCTTGTGCCTAGGCCCTAAACCTATCCTCGCTGGGTTCTGAGGGCTCCGGCACCAGAGGCCTGGCTCTAAAGCCACAGGAATAGGGGGCACCTTAGCAATATCAGAGGATTCATCCTGACTACCAGAAGGAAACTGCACCATTGGGAACCTGCGGCAAATATTTCCCAGTAGAACGCTGCGTGCCCATCCCAGCGAAATGCCAATTTCAACGGCCCCCTGCCTGCAAACCCTGACCTGACTCTCACATTCACCCACGACCCAACTCAAATCCACTGTCCCCCAGAGCTTGCCCCAGCGTGGGCAGATCAGGGCTGAAACGACCTTAGGCCGTGAGCCTACCCCTAGCTTAGGTTCTGCACCTCAGTCCCAAAAAGCCTGCCTTCAAAGCCCCAGGGATGGCAATAGCTAACAACACAAGAGGATTCATCTTGCCAAAAGGAATTCAAAAACACGACTTGGAACTCCGGAGAGCGTTCAGAACTCGAGAACTCTGAATGCCAATCCCAGCCAATGCACAAATTTGGCGTCCTCTGGCGGCAAACCCTGAGCCTGACAATCAATCTGACTCATGGCCTCAACTCAGACTCAGGGGAATGCCTGTCATGCCCCTAAGCCATAAGCCTAACCCTAGGTTGGATTCTGAGCGCTCTGTCCCCAGAGCCTGGCTCCAAAGCCCCAGGGATCTGGGACACCTAACCATTGCCAGAGGACTCAGCCTGCCACGGAAAAGGGAAACTTGCCATTGGGAACTCCGAGAAGCATTCCGAGCAGGAGAACTGTGCCCCTCCATCCCAACGAACCCCAAGTTCAATATGCCCAGGCTGCAATCCCTGAGCCTGACATTCCGCCCTGACCCATGGCTTCAACTCTGACCCCAGGAGTCTCATCACAGCGACGGCACATCAGCCTTCTCATGCCCCTAGGCCCTCAGCCTAACCCTAGGTTGGCTTCTGAGCACTCTGTCCCTAGAGACTGACTCCAACGCCCCAAGGCTTTGGGACACCTGACCAGGACCAGAAGATTCTGCCTGCCACTAAAAAGGAAAACGTGCCATTGGGAACACCGTCAAGCATTCGGAGCAGGAGAACAGTGCCGGTCCATCCCAACGAACCCCAAGTTCAACGTGCCCTGTCCGCAATCCCTGAGCCTGACGCTCCCCCAACCCACGGCCTCAACTCACACCTCGGGAAGCTCATCACAGCGCTGGCACATCAGGCGTGTCTTTGCCCTAAGGCCAAAGACAAACCCTAGGTTGGCTTCTGAGTGGTCTGTCCCCAGAGCCTGGCCCCAAAACCCAAGGATTCGGGAGGCCCGAGCAGTATCAAGGGACTCAGGCTGCAACCCAGAAGCAAACCCCGCCACTGGGACTCTGGAAAGCATTCAGAGCACAAATCTGAACGCCCATCCCAGCAAAACTACACTTTCTGCGACCCCTCGCGGCAAACTCGGAGCCTGACACGCAACCTGACCCCCAACCTCAAGACATACATCCCACCCAAGCTCGCCACAGTTCCCGCAGACCAGGAGTGCCGTGCACCTGGGCCCTAACCCTAACCCTCACTTGGCTTTGGGGAGCTCTCTCCCTATGTCCCTGGCTCCAGGCACCAGGGATTGGGGCCACCTGAGCAATACCAGAGGACTCAGCCTGACACCACAAAGAAAAATGCGCCACGTGGCAATTACGAAAGCACTGGGAGGAGAAGCTTACATGCCGTGCCCCTGGGCCCTAACCCCAAGCCTAGATTGGCTCCTGAGTGCTTGGTTCCCGGAGGTCTCGCCCCAGAGCCCCAAAGGCAAGGGACACCTAAGCAATACCGGAGGACTGTGCTTGCCACCCCGTGAGAAACCCCACCGTTTGGAACTCAGGAAAGGATTGACAGCAGGAGAACGCTGCATTCCCATCCCAGCGCACACACCGTTTGAAATTCGGGAAAGGATTCACAGCAAGAGAACGCTGACTGCCCATCCCAGCGCACCCACAATTTGAGCGGTCCCGCGGCCGAAAAGAAGAGCAAGACACTCACGCGGACCCACGCCTTCAACCCTCACCCCCGGGAACCCGACGCAGTGCTGGGATGTCAGGTCTCCCGTGCCCCTATGTGCTAACCCGCAAATCGGATGGCTTGTGAGGGGTCAGTCCTCAGAGCCTGGCTCCATAGCCCCACAGATTCGGGACACCCGAGCAATTGTTTAATGATCCGGCGGCCACCGAGAAGGGAAATGCGCCATTTGCACCTCGGGAAAGCATTCAGAGCAGGAGAACTCTGAATGCCCATCTCAGCAAACCTACACATTCTTCGCCACCTGGGGGCAAACCCTGAGCCTGACACTCTACCTGACCCACCCCCTCAAGACAAACCCCCGGTAAGCAGGCCACAGTGCGTACACATCATGTCTTCGGTGCCTCCTAGGCCCTAACACTACCCGTGGCTGGCTTCTGAGGGCTCTGGCACCAGAGGCCTGGCTCTAAAGCCACAGGGATACGGGGCACCGTACCAATACCATAGGATTCACCCCGTCTCCCAGAAGGAACCTGCCCCATTGGGAACCTGCGGCAAACGTTTCCCAGTAGAACTCTGCCTGTGCATCCCCGCGAAATGCCACTTTCAACGGCGCCCTGCCTGCAAACCCTTACCTGACTCTCACCCCCACCCACACCCCAACTCAAATCTCCTGCCCCCCAAACCATGCCCCAGCGTGGGCAGAACAGGCCTG